>NC_091341.1:4795138-4847638 GCF_038502225.1 Cherax quadricarinatus
CCTCCTTTCATCTTTGTGCCCTCCCTCTCAGTATCGTCCTTTCCTGCTGTGTTCTGTCGTGATCTAGGTACACTCTCCGTACTCTGGTTTGTCCCTCAGTCGTGCTTTCTCCACAGGACCCTGGTTCGAGCTGATTCTGCCTTGAAGATTACTTTAACAGGCCGTCTCCTTCCCACCCGCAAACTACCCAATTCTCTGATAATTTGCCACTTGGTCCATGTCTCCCTAACCTATTGTTTTCATGATAGCTTCGATTGCTTTCTTCTCCCCCTGGTTTCTTTCATTGTAGGTTTCCCCTTCGACTTCTTCGAGCCCATAGACAAACACTGACCTCTCCTCTCCTTCCACTGTATCTTTCTTTGCATCCTCTGAGGTGTTTTAGCTCTTTCCATCGGAACATTCCTGCCTTCAACTCCTGCCCTTGCTGCAGCCCCTATGCTCAATGGACTGTCTTCCCTCCTCAGCTGTTCCCTGCCACGGTAGTTGAGTGTTAGTCTCCGTGTATGTCATGTCTCCTTCGTTGTCTTCAGACTTCTAATTTGGTCTTCCCGTGCTCATCTTTACCTGAATCTCTACAGCCCCCCTTGTCTGTGTCTGGTATAGAAGTTCCTGATGTCATGTCTGTACTGTCATTCGTCTCTCTAGTCTGTTTCAGGTTTTTAAGCTCCTCTTCTAAGCACTTTATCTTATCTTCTGCTGCTAAGATTTGTAGTCCCCACTTCCTGCTCTCTTCAGCTATCCTCTCCTCCATTACCCTGCTGAGCTCTGCGAGCTTCCTTCCCCACTCTTCCTCCATTTTTTGTGAGCTCCAACTCCCAAACTTCCCTCCCAGGTTCCTCCTCCTGGGTTCAACCTCTGAACCCCTCAGCTCCGCCCCTTGGGTTATCTTTTTTTTTTTTTTTACCACAGAAAGGAGCTTGTGAGAGAGAGAGAGAGAGAGAGAGAGAGAGAGAAGAGAGGGAGAAGGCTGGGATGAGTGGGAAGGGAGGGAGGGCTAGGGGAGGGGAAGCCAGGGGGAGAGGTAGGAGGAAAGGAAGATGAATGAAAGGTGTGTGTGAGAGCAAAGAGAACGAGAGGTGCAGAGGGAAGATAGAAAGAGAGGAGATAGAGGGAGGGGAAAGAGGAGAGAGAGAGAGAGAGAGAAAGGAGAGAGAGAGGAGAGAGAGAGAGAGAGAGAAAGGTAGAGAGGAGGGAGGGAGACAAAGGGGAGAGAAATCGAGGAGAGGGAGAGAGGGGAGGGGAGGGGGAGCAGGGTGGTGTGTGTGTGTGTACTCACCTACTTGTGGTTGCAGGGGTCGAGTCATAGCTCCTGGCGTGTGTGTACTCACCTATTTGCACTCACCTATTTGTGGTTGCAGGGGTCGAGTCATAGCTCCTGGCGTGTGTGTACTCACCTATTTGCACTCACCTATTTGTGGTTGCAGGGGTCGAGTCATAGCTCCTGACCCCGCCTCTTCACTGATTGCTACTAGGTCCTCTCTCTCCCTGCTCCATGAGCTTTATGTGTGAGCTTTATGAGCTTTGTGTGTGTGTGTGTGTGTGTGTATGTGTGTGCGCGCGCGCGCGCACCCAGGAATAGTGCTCCTCACTTCTAAGTATTCATACTGCTAATAAATACCAGTAGCAATGCCAGTAATTCTAAAACTTCTCAATTCTACTTATAGAATACCGAAAGTAATACTAGGTTCTAAAACTTAGCCTCTCGCAACGTCCACCCTTGTGTGTTTGTGTGTGTTTGTGTTTGTGTGTGTGTATGCACGCGCGTGTGTCTAACGTTACCCCTCACTAGCTACCCATTTCCCTCTCCTCACGCCTGATCAGGGAGAGAGGTTAGGGGAGGGTATGGGAGGGTAGTTAGTATGTAGTTGAAAAGTAACTGTTAAACTCACTCTGTCATGTAGGCCCCTCAAGGAAGGCTCCTTGATGTTGGTGAGGGCTTTTGATTTAGGAATTGAATCTGTGCTCCAGTTCCCCGAATTAAGCCTGAATGCCTTCCACATCCCCCCAGGCGCTGTATAATCCTCCGGGTTTGCGCTTCGCCCTGATTATAATAATAATTTCATATAGGCTCAAATTTGTAGTCCCAGTTCGCTTTCCTAGTAATGCTACCTTCTCCACTTATTTCACTTTCTGGATTTAAGTACCAATTACTGCTGGTTATTATCCTATTCCTTGCTCACACTGAGAGAGGACCTCCTGCTTACAGTTGGCAGGGACATAGCTAATTCCCGACCCACAACACCACGTTTAGGCAAGTACATACGGCTGGCAGCTCTGAACTCATTGACTCCTGACTACTGGTTCCACCTCAGTTTCTTCTCTGTCTGTATTTTGATCCCATTTACATTGCTTCAATCACAGCACTAGATTTGCACTTCACTGACTGCCTTGGGGTCACACTTTATCACTTATCATTTATGATGGCTGCCACTGTGTGTGTGTGTGTGTGTGTGTGTGTGTGTGTGTGTGTTTGTTTGTATCTACTCGCCTATTTGTGTTTGAAAAGATTAAGTCACAGCTCCTGGACCTGCCTCTAAACTTGCCACTTACTGGGTTTACCGCTTTCTAGCCTAGCTTCTCAGGATACTTCTGTAGTCTTTCCTCGTCTGCTCTTGCTTGTATCCTCATTAATTTGACCTCATCTGCAAACAGGGATACCTTTGACTCTCCTCTCTCCTGTCTAACTTTCGTTACTTTGTCACTAAAGTCTAGCAGGTTATGAGACAAGATTTTCCTTCTCTGAAGCCGTGCTGGCTGATGTTTGTGCATCCACTCTTCCAGGTGCTCCACTACTCTTCTCCTGTTATCTTCTTCATAACCTTCCATACTATGCATGTCAGTGACATTGGCTTGTAGTTTAATGTTACCTGTATGTCCCCCTTTTTTTTAAATATCAGGACTACGTTCATTGTTTACCAGACATCAGGCTGCTGCTCCTTTTCATTTGACTTATTGAAGATCCCCTCTTGTGGTTGACATTGTACTTCTTCTTAGAACTCTTGGAGAAATGCCATCTGGTTCCACTACCTGTGAGGTGTCTAGCTCACTAGTTTCTTCGCTTCATCTCGTCTCCCATTATGTGGATTGCATCCAGTACACATTGGTGCATTCTCTCACTATGATGCTCTGGCAATTACACTAAGAATACCTCCCTAAATCCTTAGTTCAGCTGCTGACAGACCTTGTCATTCCTAGGGAGCTTCCTTCCATCTTCAGCGTTATCACCAGGCCCTTCACACTTGGCTACTGTCTGATCTATTTTATAGCACTTTGGCTTAGATTTGACTGTTGTTTGGCTTCTCTTCTTACCAATGCATATTCATTTCTGACTCTTCTGTTCGTTTCTCTTCTCCGGCGTTCTATGCTTTCTATATTTCACGCTCTTGCTTTTGCATCCCTGCGCCTCTGGCGACATGCTCGGTACTAGGCTCACCAATAGGTCTTCTTGAGCGAGATGTACTGACTCTGTCCACGATTCTGTATTCAAGTTTCTTGTATTATTTGCCCGATCCCCACTTTCCGTAGCCTTGCACTTTTTGGGGGTGAATTTCATTAGCTACATGTCTGATCAACCTTACAGTTCGTCCAGGCTCATCTTAACCTTCCCTTGTCCTCATCGAGTTTTGTTTTCCTCGTAAATTTTTCATCTTCAAACAAGGATACATTCGACTCTATTTCTTATGGTGTTATTCACATATACCAATAGTAGTACCGTTCCCAATACCAGAAGGAGGGAGGCTTAGGGACAGTCGCGCGCGGTTGTGCTCCGTCAAAAACTGTGTCTTGATAGTAGCAGAGGGAACAGAATGCGGGAAATAAGCGTGTGCAACCATAAAGTGCATATACTCCTTTGAAGAAACAAAAAACGAATATCGGTGAACACTAAATAGGAAAATATGGATTATAATGTCACATGGAGAGTGCCGGTGGAGGAACGGTTACCGTGGGAAATAGACCTGACCAGCACTAGTGAATTATTGCCGGATGTCGACACAAGTGGAAATAAACAAATATTGATCTATCTATAAGTAATATAGTGAGTGACAAGGATATATATGTGCAGTGACATAGTGAACTAAATTGTAGATAAGAGTAATTAATCTTAATTATCCCCAGTATAGCGTACAATATATAGTGTTGATATGGGAATATCTTACAAGCGACTGGCACTAGCGAACTATTGCCAGAGGTCCAGTGAAGTCTTAATAACGGATGAGTAATTACTATAATCATAAGAGATAAAACGAATGATGGTAGCATTGAGGTGCAGGGAATCACAGCATACATAAACTGAGCATACAACCGTTACCTCTATTAAACAAGAAATAAACTTTTCCATAGAAGTGTAGGAGAAAGTTAGCGTAGGCCTAGCTGCTGTGTAAATAATAAAACAATGATCCCAGTATAGCGCAGTGAAAAGTGTATTTTGAAAGAATACAGTGTATATCCTTGAGATAAACAGTGTACAGCACTACATAAAAGGAAGTTAAATAATAATAATAATAATAATAATAATAATAATAATAATAATAATAGTGAAGTATGGCAGTGTGGGTAAGTCCTGCCCTCACACACACCCTACACCCACCACCCACCCTACACCACCACCCACCCTACACCACCACCCACATACTGCAAACTTGGTTCCTATAAACACATCTTGCATATTACTGGCACCAGCAAGAGAAAGGTAAAGTGGAAATCAGTTTTCTTCCGTGGCATACAGAGTGTAGTAGGATACAGACAGGATGTCAGCACAGCATATCTGTGGGACATGTATCAGCGCTGTACAGCCCTTGTGGCTTAGCGCTTCTTTTTGATTATAATAATAATGAGGGACATGTAAAAAAATCCTTGGAAGGAAATCCAGAATCACATGCAATCTAGGCTTTTCCAAACACCATATCTCTTGTACTAGACTAAATACAGCCTCAAAAAATTTGTGCAAATATTATGCTTGGGGCATCTGTAAGCATGGAATATCAGGAAAAAAAATGGGACATGCAACTTTGAGCATCCCAAAAAATGTAGCGACCTCCTGTCTAAAGGAGTGTGTCATTCTTCTTCCTGTATTTTCTTTCACCCAAAAATGTGTCACTCCTCGGTCCTCCAGAAGCAGTGTTACAACATCGACTGCCCTGCATACCATCTGAAAGGGACCAGGAGGCACAGACCCCACAAGACAAACAATAGTAGCTACGAATAAATAACAAAAAGGCACAATACCGTGACTGGAACGTGACTTTGTCAATGGTCCAAGTCGGACCGAAACGTCGTCGTAAGCTTCTCTCTTTTATGTGCGAGTTATTTGTGTATAGTAGCTACGAATTACAACTACTGATGCCAATAACAAAATCCCCCCAACAAACACAGAATATAACCTCGTTCATATTTGCTAATATACAGGGCCTTAAGCCATCCACCAACAACAAAATACCTTTTATCAGTGGACTTCTAGTGGAGTCTAATGCAATGTTTGCAGCCTTCACAGAGACTCACACAAAAGATCACTTTGACAGTGAAATATTTATAAGTGGTTACAACCTTTTTAGATAAGACAGAAAGAACAGGCAACAAGGGAGAAGTTGGCCTGTATGTCAAAAGAGTCCCTCGTCTGCATGGAGTTGCTGAACACCACAAATAAGGTAGTTGAAGTTCTGTCAATGAAGATCGAGAACCAATACCTAGTCATTGTGGTTATAAATAAGCCACCAGATGCAACTTCCCAACAGTTCAAGGAACAGCTACTGAAAATTGATTACTGTCTGGAAAACCTTCCAGCTCCATCCCCAAACATCTTACTGCTTGGTGATTTCAACCTAAGGCATACAAAATGGAAGAATGCAGCGAATAATGTTATAGCTGAAACAATCCCCGGAGGTAGCGCAGATGAAAGGTCACACACACATGAGCTACTAAGTCTCTGCAAAAAAACACACCTTAACGCCAGCAGATAGTGGAGCCAACAAGACTAGAAAACACACTTGCCCTTATCTTCACAAATAATGAGGACCTGATAAGAGACATAAGAATATCAAAAACAATTAATTCCGATCACAACCTAATCGAAGTCCAGACGTACATGCATAGGGGTCTTGATCAGCAGAATGCATGTACCTGTGAAGGTGTCTTCACAAAATACAACTTCAACAACAAGAACATCAACTAGGACCAGGTAAACCATGTCCTAAATGAAACATGTTGGGAAGATATCTTAAATGACATGGATCCAAACCAGTGCCTTGAAAGGATCAATTTCCTGGCAGCTGAAGCATGTTCTAGGCATATTCCCCTAAGAAGGAAGAGCAGGAGTAAACTGGAGAGAGAAAGACGCTCCCTCTACAGAAGACGACGAAGAGTCACTGAGCTCCTCAGGAGTGCTAGAATATCTGATACACGAAAGGAGGCGCTGACCAGGGAAGTGGAAACTATCGAACTTAAGTTAAATGACTCTTACAGGAACCAGGAGAGACAGGAGGAGCTTAAAGCTATTAGTGAAATTGAAAGAAATTAAAAATATTTCTTTTCATATGCCAAAAACAAGGCAAATACCACATCTAGTATCGGGCCCTTACTCAGACAGGATGGGACTTACACAGATGACAACAGGGAAATGAGTGAAATGTTGAAATCCCAGTACGACTCTGTGTTTATTGAACCACTAATCAGTCTGAGGATCGACGACCCAAATGATTTCTTCATGAATGAGCCTCAAAACTCCATAAATGTATGCCAGATTTCCGACATTACCCTAACTCCGATAGATTTCGAAAAAGCCATTGACAACATGCCCATGCACTCAGCCCCGGGCCCAGACTCGTGGAACTCTGTTTTCATTAAGAACTGCAAGAAACCCCTCTTGCGTGTCCTAAGTACACTATGGAGGAGGAGCTTGGACATGGGTGAAATTCCACAGTCACTTAAAACAACGGATACAGCCCCACTCCACTGACGTCCCACATCATAAAAATCTTTGAAAGAGTGCAAATCACCTGGATTACCAAAATCTGCACAATCCAGGGCAACATGGGTTCAGGGCAGGTCGCTCCTGCCTCTCACAACTACTGGATCACTATGACATGGCCTTGGATGCACTGGAAGAAAATCAGAATGCAGATGTAATATACACAGACTTTGCAAAAGCATTTGACAAATGCGACCATGGCGTAATAGCCCATAAAATACCTGCTAAAGTAATAAATGGGAAAGTGGGGAGATGGATCTTCAACTTCCTAACAAATCAAACACAAAGAGTAGTGGTCAACAGAGTTAAATCGGAGGCTGCCATAGTGAAGAGCTCTGTTTCACAAGGCACAGTACTCGCCCCCATCTTATTCCTCATCCTCATATCAGACATAGACAGAGATATACATCACAGCACCGTATCATCCTTTGTGGATGATACTAGGATCTGCATGAGGCTGTCATCTGCTGAGGACGCGGTTAACCTTCAAGAAGATATAAACAAAGTTTTCCAGTGGGCAACGGTAAACAATATGATGTTCACTGAGGACAAATTCCAACTACTCAGTTATGGAAAACTGGAGGAGATAATAACTAGAAGAGAGTATACTACAGACTCTGGCCATACAATAGAGTGGAAAAATAATGTAAGGGACCTGGGAGTAGTAATGTCTGAGGACCTCACTTTCAAGGATCACAACAGTGCCACGATCGCACATGCAAAGAAAATGATAGGATGGATAATGAGAACGTTCCAAACGAGAGATGCCAAGCCAATGATGATCCTTTTCAAATCACTTGTTCGCTCTAGGCTGGAATACTGCTGTACACTAACATCTCCATTCAAAGCAGGTGAAATCGCAGATCTAGAGAGTGTACAGAGATCCTTTACTGCACGTATAAGTTCTGTCAAGCACCTTAACTACTGGGAACGCTTGGAAGCACTTGACTTGCACTCGTTGGAACGCAGGAGGGAGAGATACATCATAATCTACAATTGGAAAATCCTGGAAGGAATGGTCCCAAATCTGCACACAGAAATCACTCCCTACGAAAGTAAAAGACTGGGCAGGCGATGCAAAATGCCCCCAATTAAAAGTAGGGGCGCCATTGGTACACTAAGGGAAAACACCATAAGTGTCCGGGGCCCAAGACTGTTCAACATCCTCCCATCAAGCATTAGGGGAATTGCCAATAAACCCCTGGCTGCCTTCGAGAGAGCTGGACAGATACCTAAAGTCAGTGCCGGATCAGCCGGGCTGTGGCTCGTACGTTGGACTGCGTGCGGCCAGCAGTAACAGCCTAGTTGATCAGGCCCTGATCCATCGAGAGGCCTGGTCATGGGCCGGGCCGCGGGGGCGTTGATCCCCGGAATAACCTCCAGGTAACCTGCAGGATCCTTGAGGAACTCCACTTGTTACACATTTTCGCTGATCCACTGTAGTCCATTCTCTGTTATTCATGCCTTCTTGTAAAGTTATTGTCCCAGTCTTTTGTGAGGTACAGTATCAATGCCTACTTATAGTTGAAGAATATGCCTCTAAAAACTAAAGCAAGTTAAACCCATGTTGGTTTATGGAAACAAGTATCTCCAAATGCTCCACGGCGCTGTTTCCAATTATTTGTCCATTTACGTGACATAGTATGCAAATCCAATACTTGTCTCTCTTCTGAAAAATTGAGACTACATTCTGAGTCTCCCAGCGCTCTGGCGTCCATAATGCATTCATTGACTTGTTACACATTTCTGATTCATCATGGTATATCACCAATACGACGAGTCTCTTATTTTTCCAAACACTCACTGAACGATATAATCCCCTTCCTGACCTGCCATCAGTCGCCTCTACTAAATAGATGATTGGTAAAGTTTGTGTGTGTGTGTGTGTGTGTGTGTGTGTGTGTGTGTGTGTGTGTGTGGAAGATGAGAGGACGAGGATTATCTACCATAATGGTCTAGAGATGAAAATAAAATGACAAACGGCAAGGAATGTACCGTGGTATGGGTGGTGGGCTGGAGTTGTAGGTGGTGGGCTGGAGTTGTGGGTGGTGGGCTGGAGTTGTGGGTGGTGGGCTGGAGTTGTGGGTGGTGGGCTGGAGTGGTGGGTGGTGGACTGGAGTCTAACCTAAACTAACCAAACCTATTCCAACCTAACCTTACCAAACCTAACCTATTCTAATCTCAAGTTATCTAACCCAACCCAACCCAGCTGCACCTAATCTAAGCTAAACTAACTCAAGTATACATAAACAAACCCATCTAAGTGATGAGCTTACAAACGTACTTAAACTTAACTAAGTAATGAACATTTAAGCGTACATAAACTAACTTGTAAAGTAAAAGGACACAAGTGCAACTAATGTGACATTTATTGTGGCAACGTTTCGCTCTCCAGGAGCTTTATCAAGCCATTACGGCTTGATAAAGCTCCTGGAGAGCGAAACGTTGCCACAATAAATGTCACATTAGTTGCACTTGTGTCCTTTTACTTTACATATTGTCGGTAATTCTACCAACTTTATTATAAACTAACTTGATGAATTAGACACATGTGCATCATCTGAATATCTGTACCTGTAGACGTCTACAAGATATCCAGATGTTGCACATGTGTCTTATTCATCATCTTGTCGGTACTGACTACCACTGATAACATAAGCTAACCTATCCAAGTGGCGAACAGTGAAGCGTACAGTAAGCAACGCACTTGACTGACGATAAACACTCAAACACAAACTACCTCTCACTAGCCTACAACACTGAGAGCTCTGCCGTTGCTTCACTATTCGTCCGCCTCGTAGACACTCACGCTTGTATAAGAGAGTAAAGATTTAAGAAAACGTTCTCTTGCATGTCATTGGCGTCTAACTTTCCTGTTTATGCGAAAAGTTGTAATAACATGTACAAAACTCCAGCGTGGCAGCAGCGTAATAGCAAAATTAGACTATTTAATTGCTAAGATAAAAGGACGTTGAATTTGTGTGCAAAAAAATAGGAGTCGACATGAAGGGCCTTATCTCTCAGAGGAGCGAGGATTTTTTGCGTCAGTGAGGCTTCTGAAAACATGTGATGGTGTTTATTCTTTTCGTCCACGTAATGAAGGGGATATATCCGAGAGGAATTTATTTTCAAAATAGCCGTAATTACTAACCAACGGCTGTAACATTCCCAACCTCCCTTACCGGCGTTATTCCTGTCATTCACACAATCATCACCATCCACACCACTACCACCTGTGACACTGTCACACTCTCCACCGTCATCACCCGTAATAATCGCAACCCTGACACCACCATCATTACCTGTGACATTCACAACCTCAACACTACAGCTACTGTTTATGACAGCACACCTCCATCACAACCTCAACAACCAGTGTTCATTTACCCCTCTCACCACCGTCATCACCCTTGACAGTCACAACCCTGACACCACCATCATTATCATTGACATTCACAGCCGAACACCACCACATACGACGGTCACACACCCGAAGTATCACTATCCACGACATTTTTGCACCTTCAGCACCACCACCATCTGTGATATTCGCATCCCACATCACTAGCGATGACATTTACACCCCAGTACCACTTTTGATATTTACAATCCCCCCCCCCAATACCGCCTGACATTTACACCCTAATGCCACCTATGACATTTACACCCCAATACCACCTGTGACATTTACACCCCAATATCACCTGTGACATTTACACCCCAGTACCACCTGTGACATTTACACCCCAATATCACCTGTGACATTTACACCCCAATACCACCTGTGACATTTACACCCCAATACCACCTGTGACATTTACACCCCAATACCACCTGTGACATTTACACCCCAATATCACCTGTGACATTTACACCCCAGTACCACCTGTGACATTCAGACCCCTAACTCCCCAAAATGTTCTATTTACACTAGCCAACACCACCGGGTATAGGTGAACTGAAGTAATCTGAAAAACTCGCTACCAGTAACAATTAAAAACGACAAAAAACAGTCTAAATCTTCCACATGGCCAGTTTCTATGAGCTCATAAAACTGACAAACACTCAGAAAAACTCACAACATTTGCATTAATGCTGAACTTTTGCATTTTAACAGTTTTAGTCACACTAACCACACTGATTTTTTTTTTGGTGGGGAGGGGCAAAAAATAATTTGATTATGTAGTTATACATAATTTTTATATACTGAATTTCTTTTGTAACCCTGACAAGGTCCTCATAGCCCACCCTGACTACTGGTAAACTTGACAAGGTCCTCATAGCCCACCCTGACTACTGGTAAACTTGACAAGGTCCTCATAGCCCACCCTGACTACTGGTAAACTTGACAAGGTCCTCATAGCCCACCCTGACTACTGGTAAACTTGACAAGGTCCTCATAGCCCACCCTGACTACTGGTAAACTTGACAAGGTCCTCATAGCCCACCCTGACTACTGGTAAACTTGACAAGGTCCTCATAGCCCACCCTGACTACTGGTAAACTTGACAAGGTCCTCATAGCCCACCCTGACTACTGGTAAACTTGACAAGGTCCTCATAGCCCACCCTGACTACTGGTAAACTTGACAAGGTCCTCATAGCCCACCCTGACTACTGGTAAACTTGACAAGGTCCTCATAGCCCACCCTGACTACTGGTAAACTTGACAAGGTCCTCATAGCCCACCCTGACTACTGGTAAACTTGACAAGGTCCTCATAGCCCACCCTGACTACTGGTAAACTTGACAAGGTCCTCATAGCACACCCTGACTACTGGGAAACTTGACAAGGTCCTCACAGCACACCATGACTACTGGTAAACTTGAGAAGGTCCTCATAGCCCACCCTGACTACTGGTAAACTTGACAAGGTCTTTATAGCCAACCCTGAGTACTGGTAAACTTGACAAGGTCCTCATAGCCCACCCTGACTACTGGTAAACTTGACAAGGTCTTCATAGCCAACCCTGAGTACTGGTAAACTTGACAAGGTCCTCATAGCCCACCCTGACTACTGGTAAACTTGACAAGGTCTTCATAGCCCACCCTGACTACTGGTAAACTTGACAAGGTCCTCACAGCACACCCTGACTGCTTGTAAACTTTACAAGGGTCACACATACCCTGACTGCTGGTAAATTCCAATGGTTATCTAAGGTTCTCTACACATATGCTGCAATGTATGGTAATCTATGTAACTGTATTTGTGTATACCTGAGTAAACTTACCACTAGCGTCAGATTACCTGCCGGCCATATCTTGGCCACCGCTGTGATATTGGCCCTGACGTCCCTCCAGTGATGTCACTTTCGTGAAGGATATAAACAGTGTAGTGAGATGTTGAAGGTCGAGGGTAATGAGTCCCTTTATTGCTTGGGCAAGTGCATTGCGACACACGAATTATTAATGAATAAAACACAAGTGCAACACTTGGGTGTCTTTGTCGAAGAAGCCTGCATGACAGGCTTCTTCAGTTGAATACAGGCAAATATAACGCAGGATACAGTAGAAGTAGACAGTTTGAGGGGATTAGTCCATCAGCCTTGATAGATGGTCACTCCTTCAAGCCAAATAATTACCGAGAGGTATGTAGCCAAGGAGATTTTATTAGTATTTGCATCAGCAGAGGGTTAGTAACCCAGGGTTAGGCACGAGTAGCGCATTTTCAACGCTATTGAAGAAAAGACACGTTTCGCTCTGATTGAGAGAAAATGCGTTTATGTATGTGTATGTGTATAAATTTATCTACGTATGTGTGTGCATGCAAATGTACGCAGGTGTCGATGTTAGTGTATGCATGTGAATAATATGTATTAGTATGTAAGTGTAGATGTCAGCATGTGTATAAATGTACACAAGTGTAGTAATCTAATATGTGTACCGTATGTATATGCATGCGAGCATATATAAACACCTTTATACGAGTCAGTCACCAACTACGTAAGTAATTCAGCCTTCACTTAGTAAATCCTGGTAATATAACGCAGTGTAGTCTTGCACAAACTGACCTGTTTCAACCTAAAAATGATCTGATGCTGACATAGGTTAGGTGTTTGTTGTAAGGGACTAACTAACAAAAAAAAAAAAGGCACAATACCGTGACTGGAACGATACACAAATAACCAGTACATAAAAGAGAGAAGCTTATGACGACGTATCGGTCCGATTTGGACCATTTACAGTGTGACTTTGTAAATGGTCCAAGTCGGACCGAAACGTCGTCGTAAGCTTCTCTCTTTTATGTGCGGGTTATTTGTGTATTGTAAGGGACTGTTTAACTTCCACTGTCATCACATATAGTCACTGTATGGAACTGGTAAAGCCACTGGTTTTAGAAGTGTCTTCAAACGCAGATACCCAGGTATCTCAAATTTGTCTAATGCAACATTATGCCTCAAAATGTTCGTGACTTGAGGTTACTGCAGGAGCTACAGTACACTCAGCTTACATGCATGTTCCTGGAGTCTACCTGAAGGGTATTCCGGAGATCAACGCCCCCGCGGCCCGGTCCATGACCAGGCCTCCTGGTGGATCAGGGCTAGATCAACGAGGCTGTTTCTGCTGGCCGCACGTTTGTGCGATGTAATGATTTACAAAACCTACAAGTTGAAGAATGAGACACTTGTGCAACATTTGGGAATCTTCACTGAGGAAACGTTTCATCAGCCAGTGACTTCTTCAGTCCAACACAGAGAAGAATGGTGAAAGATGAGGAGAATGAGGCAATTAGTCCAGCCTGAAGTCGATATGTATTAACAGAATTATATTTGTAAATTAGTACTCGTTACTTGACATAATAGTCCCGCTGTCTTGGCTCTGTAGTAATGATAATGTCTTCATAATTTCAAATTTTCCTGTAGGATGGAAACGACAATTCACAATTGAACTCGATGGATTTGTAGGCTTCTGAACCATTAGTCGGATGCCTAATGGTATTGATTACGATATTTTCTTTGAAGTGGCCAATTATCATTTTTTTGAAAAATACCCTGACTTTGCCTGTTGTCCATGAATCATAACGAATTTAACCAGCCTAAATGCAACCAAAACTTGCTATTTTTATTTATTATTGTAATTAACTCGTAACCCCTTGTAACCTATATTGTAATGTTTGTGTCACTAAATTCATGCTAATATTAATTCATGAATATATATACCGTATTTCGCGGCTTATTAGATATATTTTTTTCCATAAAATGTCTCCAAAAACCACCCTGCGTCCTATAAACTGAAGGTCAGTGACGGGAGCTGTAGCTCTCCCAGTTACGTCCAATGCCGAGCCATTCAAACTAAAACAAGTCTTAAAAGTTGCGTCTTGAACCATTTACAAAGTCTAACAGAAATGAATATATGTATGTTGGCCAAGACCAGGGTCCTGGCACTAGTCTTAATCTTGCGATGATCCGTCTCTGGCTCCCGAAGGAGAATGGATTCTTCATTGTTGCAGTAGATGCTTCTCAAACTGTTCTGGACTGTACCAAGATACCCTTGTGTTGCAGTGTCTGACAGAGTGAACATTCAAATGGTATAAAATACCGACAGGTTGTTAGGTAAGACACATGCAACAGTTAGGTATCTTTATTTCGAAACGTTTCGCCTACATAGTAGCCTTCTTCAGTCGAGTACAGAAAAGTTGATAGAAGCAGAAGATACTTGAAGACGATGTAATCAGTCCATCACCCTTGAAGTTTTGAGGTGGTCAGTCCCTCAGTCTGGAGAAGAGCATTGTTCCATAGTCCCTCTATAGATGCTCCTGATGTCTACTCTATTTTCAGTTCCTCTTGTCCTCTTCAGTACTTTAGAGAAACTGGCCAATCTCTTTCAGACAGACTGATGGAGCACAAAAGTAGTGTTAGGCTCGCCGCCAATAACAGTGCTCATTTATGTCATGTCAAAGATCACAGTTACCCTATTGACTGGACTTCTTCTAAAACTGTTTACCCTACTTCTAAGTTTCACAGTCGCCGTCTGGTTGAATCCTCCCTTAAACACAATTTTCCTTGTATGAATCATAGTCCTGACTTCGTCTCTGTAGATGCCTTCCTTTCTTATTACATTGTAAAATGTTCCAAACTTCAGAACACCCGTGACTTAACCTGATTCTTTTTTCTCCTCCCTCTTTCCCTTTTCTCCTTTAAGAACATAAGAAAGAAGGAACACCGCAGCAGGCCTACTGGCCCATGCAGGGCAGGTCCATGTCAACCCCCGGCTTAGACTAATGGCCCACCCAGTCAGGTCACCTCCACTTAAGGAAGGAGCACGGCATCTGACCCAGTAGCACCAGCTAGTCAGGTCCAATCCACACCCACCCACACCCACTATACAACGTCTTAGCTTCTACGACAGTACTCGGGAGTTTGTTCCAATCATCCACAACTCTATTCCCAAACCAGTGCTTTCCTATATCCTGTGCTCAAGTTTCACTTATTCTGTGGAGCCAAAGCTCCAGAAGTAGCTAACATGACTCTATACAGGATACATACACCGACAGATGTATTAGTCTATACACACACACACACACACACACACACACACACACACACACACACACACACACAAGAGTGGGAGAGAAAATTAGGAGAGCTTTCTGAAAAAATGGAGAAAGAGCTCTCTGTGAAATTGGAAAGGAGGTTGGGGAAGGAGACAAAGAATTGGGAGGCACAAGTCGAAACTGCAGTAGCCAAGATAAGGGTCCTAGAAGTTGAGATAAATAGGCTGAAGCGAGTTACAGGGGCAGTGACCAGAGAAGACACAGCATATGAAGCTGCGAGGCCGAACAGGAAGGAAGGAATTATGAATTATGCTAAGGTCACATCAATCTGCCAAGGAGGACCAAGGAGTGAAAGGGAAGATCAGCTGGTTGCAGATGGAGAGGGTGATAGGTCGAATGCTGAGGCACAACAAGGCTATCAAGAGCCACTGGAAAAATCAAGGGAGAAACTGACCACATACAGGCAGGATCCAGAGTCACAGAGGGTGAGGCAATGGGAGGAAGAAAGGGCAAAATCAGTGTTTATCCATGAGCTTCAGGAGAGAGAGGAAAGGACACACACTGAAAGGCAGCAGGAAGAAAGAAAGGAGATTGAGAAAATCATCACGGAAATAGGTGAAGAGATGGACGAGATTGTAAATTTTCAGAGAATAGGGGGGTACTCGAAGGGGAGAAACCGACCAATCAAGCTGATTCTCAGGACGGAAACAGTGCGGAACAGGATCCTCCAAGAGAAACCGCGATTGAAATACTCGGAAGAGTACAAGAGGGTGTTCCTAGACAGAGACAGAACAAAATCAGAACGACAGCAGCTGAGGGAGAGGACAAAAAAGCGAAAGGAGCTAGGAAAAGAGACAAGGAGGGAACCAGCAGAGGTCAGTCAGAGCAAGACAGAACAGCAAGGGCAAGCACACACACAACTACTCTCAGAACCATACAACCTATCACACCATCCCAACACACACTACAATCCATACCCACAGCCTCCACCCAACACCGAGCTATAGAATCCCACAGTATGCCACCAGGTCTCCCACCCTCACAGGCCCCCCAAACCACAGTGTTGGAAAGGAAACTGAAGGTATGGTACACAAACGCTGATGGAATAACAAATAAGTGGGAGGAGTGGCATGAAAGAGTCAAAGAAGCATCACAGGACATCATAGCTCTCACAGAAACCAAGCTTACAGGTATGATAACAGATGCCATCTTTCCAACGGGATACCAAATCCTGAGGAAAGACAGAGGGAACAGGGGGGGGGGTGGAGGAGTGGCGTTGCTGATCAAAAATCGCTGGAATTTTGATGAGCTGGAGAGAGGAGATAGCGGAGAAGAAAGTGATTACATAGTGGGAACACTTCACTCTGGAGGTCCCAAGGTGGTATTAGCAGTGATGTATAACCCACCACAGAACAGCAGGAGGCCAAGGCAAGAGTACGACGAGAGCAATAGAGCGATGGTTGACACACTGGCTAGAGTGGCCAGAAGAGCTCATGCATGCAGGGCAAAGCTCCTGATCATGGGTGACTTTAACCACAAGGAGATCGATTGGGAGAACTTGGACCCACATGGGGGCCAAGATACATGGAGGGCTAAGATGATGGAGGTGGTACTGGAGAACTTCATGTACCAACACGTAAGGGACACTACAAGAGAGAGAGGAGAGGATGAACCAGCAAGGCTGGACTTAGTATTCACCTTCAGTAGTGCAGATATCGAGGACATCACATATGAAAGACCCCATGGGGCCAGTGACCATGTGGTTTTAAGCCTCGAATACACAGTAGAGCTACAAGTGGAGGGAGAAGCAGGAAGGCCAGGACGAATGAAGCCAAACTACAAGAAAGGGGACTACACAGGAATGAGGAACTACCTGAACGGGGTTCAGTGGGACAGAGAACTGGCAGGGAAGCCAGTTAATGAGATGATGGAATATGTAGCAACAAAATGCAAGGAGGCTGAGGAGAGGTTTGTACCCAAGGGTAACAGGATTAATGAAAAAGCCAGGATGAGCCCATGGTTTACCCAAAGGTGCAGGGAGGCAAAAACCAAGTGTGCTAGGGAATGGAAGAAATATAGAAGGCAAAGGACCCAGGAGAATAAGGAGAACAGTCGTAGAGCCAGAAACGAATATGCACAGATAAGAAGGGAGGCCCAAAGACAATATGAAAATGACATAGCAGTGAAAGCCAAATCTGACCCGAAACTGCTGTACAGCCACATCAGGAGGAAAACAACAGTCAAGGACCAGGTAATCAGGCTAAGGAAGGAAGGAGGAGAGACAACAAGAAATGACCGTGAAGTATGTGAAGAACTCAACAAGAGATTCAAAGAAGTGTTCACAGAGGAGACAGAAGGGACTCCAGAAAGACGGAGAGGTGGGGCACACCACCAAGTGCTGGACACAGTGCACACAACCGAGGAAGAAGTGAAGAGGCTTCTGAGTGAGCTAGATACCTCAAAGGCAATGGGGCCAGATAACATCTCCCCATGGGTATTGAGAGAGGGAGCAGAGGCGCTATGTGTACCCCTAACAACAATATTCAATACATCTATCGAAACAGGGAGATTGCCTGAGGCATGGAAGACAGCAAATGTAGTCCCAATCTTTAAAAAAGGAGACAGACATGAAGCATTAAACTACAGACCAGTGTCACTGACATGTATAGTATGCAAAATCATGGAGAAGATTATCAGGAGAAGAGTGGTGGAACACCTAGAAAGGAATGATCTCATCAACAGCAGCCAACATGGTTTCAGGGACGGGAAATCCTGTGTCACAAACCTACTGGAGTTCTATGACATGGTGACAGCAGTAAGACAAGAGAGAGAGGGGTGGGTGGATTGCATTTTCTTGGACTGCAAGAAGGCGTTTGACACAGTTCCACACAAGAGATTGGTGCAAAAACTGAGAGGACCAAGCAGGGATAACAGGGAAGGCACTACAATGGATCAGGGAATACTTGTCAGGAAGACAGCAGCGAGTCATGGTACGTGGCGAGGTGTCAGAGTGGGCACCTGTGACCAGCGGGGTCCCGCAGGGGTCAGTCCTAGGACCAGTGCTGTTTCTGGTATTTGTGAACGACATGACGGAAGGAATAGACTCTGAGGTGTCCCTGTTTGCAGATGACGTGAAGTTGATGAGAAGAATACACTCGATCGAAGACCAGGCAGAACTACAAAGGGATCTGGACAGGCTGCAGACCTGGTCCAGCAATTGGCTCCTGGAGTTCAATCCCACCAAGTGCAAAGTCATGAAGATTGGGGAAGGGCAAAGAAGGCCGCAGACGGAGTACAGTCTAGGGGGTCAGAGACTACAAACCTCACTCAAGGAAAAAGATCTTGGGGTGAGTATAACACCAGGCACATCTCCTGAAGCGCACATCAACCAAATAACTGCTGCAGCATATGGGCGCCTAGCAAACCTCAGAACAGCATTCCGACATCTTAATAAGGAATCATTCAGGACCCTGTACACCGTGTATGTTAGGCCCATATTGGAGTATGCGGCACCAGTTTGGAACCCACACCTAGCCAAGCACGTGAAGAAACTAGAGAAAGTGCAAAGGTTTGCAACAAGACTAGTCCCAGAGCTAAGAGGTATGTCCTACGAGGAGAGGTTAAGGGAAATCAACCTGACGACACTGGAGGACAGGAGAGATAGGGGGGACATGATAACGACATACAAAATACTGAGAGGAATTGACAAGGTGGACAAAGACAGGATGTTCCAGAGATTGGACACAGTAACAAGGGGACACAGTTGGAAGCTGAAGACACAGATGAATCACAGGGATGTTAGGAAGTATTTCTTCAGGCACTTAGTAGTCAGTAAGTCTAATAGTTTGGGAAGCGATGTAGTGGAGGCAGGATCCATACATAGCTTTAAGCAGAGGTATGATAAAGCTCACGGCTCAGGGAGAGTGACCTAGTAGCGATCAGTGAAGAGGCGGGGCCAGGAGCTCGGACTCGACCCCCGCAACCTCAACTAGGTGAGTACAACTAGGTGAGTACACACACACACACACACACACACACACATGCAATAAGATCACAGTAAACAGGTGATTTTAAAATCTGCAAAACAACCACTGTGAAAGAGTAGTGAAATTCCAAGCGCTTTCGTGACTACTCACATTGTCAAGGAACTGTATATATATACAGTGAGAGTTTCATCCCCATTTAAGCGATTAAAGTATTTTTGTCTGGTAGTGGCATGCAACCTTAATGACCCCTTGTTTAGTCGACAGGCTTCAAACCCAATTAATCAACCAACCAACCCAGTACATGGACAGGTTGATTAGGATAAAGCCAAATAATGTTAAGTTAATTTAACTTGGATAAATTGTTGAACATGTAGCAAAATCGTCATTAGTTATTTTTAAAAATATCTGTGCATAAGAATTTTAGGATTATTTATATTGAAAAGAATACGGGATATGTGCGAAGAAGCGGCTTATATACTGTAGGCAGGTGAGGTGCAGCAGTCGTTGCTGGTATCACATTTGACAACTCCAAATGTGGAAGTAGGTCATGACCTACAAATCCAAATGTGGAAGTAGGTCATGACCTACTTCCACATTTGGATTTGTAGGTCATGACCTACTTCCACATTTGGATTTGTAGGTCATGACCTACTTCCACATTTGGATTTGTCAAATGTGATGCCATCTACGACTGCTACACCTCACCTTCCTACAGTATATAAACTATTTTTATTGTTACCAATGGTTTAGAAAGACGTAAGCAAACGCTATGACATATAAAACGTTTTTTTTAATAAATATGTCCTAGCGTTTGCTTACGTGTCTTTCTAGACCAACTTGTCGGTATTTATTACCAAGGTTTATACCATTGTTACCAATACCATGGTTTTAGGTCCCAGGTAATGAAGAGGTGGATTCTGTGACGAAGATGAATGTATTAAGAAAACTCCATCCCTGACATGTGCTTCATTGACCGTTGATGCCCCATTAAATAGTGTGGACGGAAATAGTATAAAATACCTCCCACCGTGTGGGCGAAATGGGGCGAGGAGGACGGTTTTGCCCCTCGCCTCTTCTGCCTGGTCATAAACGCTATACAGCTCAACATTTGGTTGTTGGATCATGGCACTCTGGCTGGCACTAGTGTATTCTTTCTAGATTACATCAGGAAAATAAAAAAATCTTTTAGAAAATCCAATGTTTGGGCGAAACTGTCAACAAAACATCGCAACATATTACATTTGGGTCTGTTTCCATCAAATGGTTTTGTAGATAAATTAGACAAGTGTTCAAAGCCCAAATGGTGCACATGTGTCTAATTTATTTACTAGTCGGTTCTCTGCGCCATTTACCTACAAATGGTTTTGTGTTTAAAGTAAGTGGTTAGTCCGATGATCCTTACAGGCTTACATCTCTAGCTCTTGGGCCGCTTGTCTATTTCCGACTAATGATGTGAATTAGCTCGATTATATGGAGGTCTATTTATTTGGAGTTTTTATTACCGGTGATAGGAAGCCATGGCAAAAAAATATTTAATCTGTAAAAGGTTTCAGTCACCTCGGCTTTACAAAGTCCCCAGCGGGTTGAACCTTTTATAAGTAACTGGTTCTTCGTTACTTGTTTTTTCTACTACTGTGTGTCGGCTTAATGTCATTATTTCAGTTTTTATTACCCACATGATGTGGGTTAAATTCATGTGGTTTACTGAATGTAAAGAGCGATGGTGGCCTGATCCTTCCTCGCTAACTGCGGCTCTGGTGTCTGGCTCTTCCTCGCTAACTGCGGCTTTGGTGTCTGGCTCTTCCTCGCTAACTGCGGCTTTGGTGTCTGGCTCTTCCTCGCTAACTGCGGCTCTGGTGTCTGGCTCTGGTGTCTGGCTCCAGTGCGTGGCTCCAGTGCGTGGCTCCAGTGCGTGGCTTCAGTGTCTGGCTTCAGTGTCTGGCTCCAGTGTCTGGCTCCAGTGTCAAGTCTGAAGCCAGTTGATCATCGTTCTACACTACAGTTGTCGCCACTGTGACATGTCCTACACTACAGATGTCACTGTGACATGTCCTACGCTACAGCTGTCACCACTGTGATATGTCCTACACATGTCACCACTGTGACATGTGCTACACTACAGCTGTCACCACTGTGATATGTCCTACGCTACAGCTGTCACCACTGTGACATGTGCTACACTATAGCTGTCACCACTGTGACATGTCCTACGCTACAGCTGTCACCACTGTGATATGTCCTACACATGTCACCACTGTGACATGTCCTACACATGTCACCACCGTGACATATCCTACACATCTGTCACCACCGTGACATATCCTACACTACAGTTCTCAGTTTTCATTTAATACAAAGTAAAAAAATGGTCTCGTAGTTCACTATTTACAGAGGAAACTATTTGCGACGTTTCGGTCGTTTCTTGACTATTATCAGACTATCACTGTGATTGCAGTGTGACTTTGTAAATGGTCCAAGTTGGACCGAAACGTCGACGTAAGCTCCTCCTATGTGCGGGTTAATTGTATAAAGAACCCACACACGTTTCGCGCTGTGTAGATATGGCTCTCCACGGAGCGAAACAGTGTTCCCTGTGGAAACGTGTTGAAGAACTTGTAGTTTTGGGTTAGTGTTGTCACACTGTGTTGAGCGTATTGTTGCAGGGGGCTCTTGATCCAAGGAATTGGAGTTATCCTCCTTTTCCTGGGGTGGCCCGGTGGCCTGGTGGCTAAAGCACCTGCTTCACACACGGAGCGCCCGGGTTCGATTCCCGGCGGGTGGAAACATTTCGACACGTTTCCTAACACCTGTTGTCCTGTTCACCTAGCAGCAAATAGGTACCTGGGTGTTAGTCGACTGGTGTGGGTCGCATCCTGGGGGACAAGATTAAGGACCCCAATGGAAATAAGTTAGACAGTCCTCGATGACGCACTGACTTTCTTGGGTTATCCTGGGTGGCTAACCCTCCGGGGTTAAAAATCCGAACGAAATCTCTCTTCCTCGGATTCATCATTGATAAGTTCCCATTCCGCAGGCGTTGTGCGTGACCCTTCCTACGAGTTCAGCGCTCTCCTCGAATATAACAACAATGGGAACTTCCCTCGTGTTACAAATGTCATTGTAACCTCTTCTGAAAATAAATAATTACAGTCTCTATAGTATAATAATGATAGTCTACCGTAGAATAATTTGAATGTCTATTGTAAAATAAATATTTATGTCTATCGTGGTTTTAAAACAGTGAACGCTCGTCATATTCCATTTAGCATCAGAGTGGTATTACCAGGGATTAAATATTTGCAACGTGGCAAATTGTAAATAATACTAATAATGGTTGTAATATAGCACCTTGTGTGTAATACTAATTATGTTTGTGTGTGTAATACTAATGATAGGACTCGGCTCCCCAGTACCAGTGTATGCTAATGTGGATACCTGAATTGAATTCATATATTAGAAACATGGACATGTTGCATTATTATTGTTATTATTAATTGTCGTTATTACTGTTATTATTATTTATTTTCAAAGGGGGAGCTGTAAGCGTTTGCTGGAGTTTTTCTATTTGTTGCCGCCAATACTTCGTCTTTTTCACTCTTAACCCGAGTACACCTCATCCAATTTTCTTCAAATTTTCAATATTTCTGTATGGTAGCTAGTCAGATTCATGGAACAATTGGCTTGTGTAGGTGCCCTATGATCAAAGTTGTTGAATTTATTCTTAGCATCCTGGAAAGGTTTGGATAACTTCCAAAAGCCTTAGTGGCATAGCCTCAAACGTTCAGAAAATTTGCCTTTTAATTAGACGATGGTTGGGAGAGAAATTCGAGTGTGCAGGAGCAGATTTGACCATTTAATCTGAAAACTGGTGTGAAATTTGTAAGATATTCCGGTTAAATCAGGTTCTTCTAAACAGCGTTAGTATTTAATGACTGATGCATCTTACAGCCAGGGCAGTATCCATTTCGTTTTTTTTTTGTGGGCTGGGAAATTTGTCCTTACAGTAAAATAGTTAAAAAAAAAATTTGCACATTTGGAATCTGTGCCATAATTGTAGAATGACTCCTCTGATCGGCTTCAAATGTTCACCTCTTGATTGGTTTCCTGAACGCAAGGTTCACGCTATTACTGGGTGGCATAGGTCCCTTTTCTTTTTAATTTATTGAATAAAATGTGATATTCAGCCATTCGATAATTAATATTTTCATTGCCATGAAACTGCGGTACCCTGAGGAATTTGTGGAATCTGTGTTGCTGACAGCTAAGAAACCTAATCATAGAACACAGCCTGGGGTAACACCTCAAATCAAGAATGTGCTAGTTTTACTATATAATGAGAATTTATCTGTCCTGCCGAGTGCTCTTAAAAATTTTAATGTTAGAAGCATTCTGATAAAGAATTCTCCACAACAGTGTTGGTGGTGTCTACTGAATTTGTTGCAACTTATGTGGGACAGACTAACTAACCATTAGATGCGAGTATATCACAACATCGTTATTCGATACGTACTGCACAGGAGTCGAATGTGATTTTCAGCCACAGAGCTTGCAATAACCCGGCAAACTGGTAGGAAGCAAGAGTCAGTCCCTTGTTCATCTTGGCCTGAATGGAATATTGTAGAATCGGCAATTATGAAGCATAAGCATTCATTATACAATAACAGTGGCAGGTTGTTTAAATCAGGAATGTTTTTAGCTGAGACAATTGTACATGGTGGAAAAGCAGTGTCTTATACAAATGCATTGGACTGTCTTAAATATAATAACACACCAAGGAATTAGAGCCTATTTTATCCTGCCTTTTCTGATGGATGAACCAGCGTTTAACTCAGAATCCTGTGGGATAAATAAATTATGGCTGCCTTCCTTGAACTTACAGATGCCTATTACAAAAACACCAAATGGTTTTTTTACATTAGGTGTTAGTAATATAAAAGTTCGGGATATATACACATTAAAATAAATCACACTTTATTATATAAAACACACAATCTTTGGTCTAGAGGTATTTGAACTAATAAACATCTGATATACATGTTACAATAATAAATTATAATTAGCATCTAACTAAAATAATTCATGACCCTACACAGGGTACAACTTTCTTGACACTACTGTGTCATATATATATATATATCTATGCTAAAATAATAAATTATACGTAACATATTTACAATAATAAATTAGTCAACTCTGTGTCTCACGACACCTTAATGACGCTCTGTGCTTCACACGACACTTTTCCGTGGTGTGTTGTGACGCTCCGTATCAACTGTGTCACTTGACACCCTTTCTTCCGTGTAATGACGCTCCTGCTCAACCATGTCCACTAGACACCCTTTTCTCTGTGTCACACGACACTCCAGCTCTCCGTGTCACACGACACCCTTTTCTTCTCAGTGTTCCACTACGGTCCTGTAGCATATCTCAGTGTTCCACTCCATCATACTTTCTTAAGTGTCACACTACGGTCCTGGCCCAGTTCAGTGTAACACTCCAACCTTTTCTTCATGTAATGTCCCACTAAAACAGCATCAGATGACTCCGGCCCACAGTTGACCAGCGTAGCCGGTGAGTCCGCAGACATCACCGGTAGTCCTGTAAATACTCTCTAAGGCCGGTAGAAGTACACCGTAAGATGGTCTGGCGAGTACTGTCTACCGCCTTCAAGACCAGTTGACACACCGCAAGGTGGTCCGATGCAGCACACACTATGTTGCACGCTCACTGAATGCGGCCGTCAAATAACCGAGGCCAACAGACTCAGTGAGCTGCGGTGAGCGCTTCTTCTAAACTCAGTAGAAGCCATTAGAATACTCTCTACTGCCAGTAGATGTGTACCATTAGGTGTTGTGGTAACTACTGCTTAGATGCGTACCGTGAGGTGTTCAGGTACATAATACTCTAAGGCCGGCTCAGCAGTCCCCACAATGGGTTTGATGTCGTACCCAGTGGTACTGCCGGCCGGCAGGTTAACCATTGAACCACTAGTTTGGTAGGGGGCCGCAACACCTCCCCTTTAAATAAGTCCCTTTAAATGAGCCCCTTTTCTAGAGGTGCAGCTGTATAGCCCTTGTGGCTTAGCGCTTCTTTTTGATTATAATAATAATTTTCTAGAGGTGCAAAAATTCCTAAGGCAATTACCAGATCTATCTATATATATATTTGGTATGTAAAGTCATTTATACATCCAGAGTCTGCCTTAGAAGCTAGTGGGATGAACTTGGTAGTCTCCCTTTGTATAACTTTTAGATGTCTCCCTTTACATGTGTCCCTTTAAATGTGTCCCTTTAAATGGATTCTAAAAGTGCAGAACCCCCTAAGATAATTGCCAGTGATCTCTAAATCACTGGCAATATGGTTATTATATGTGTAAAGTTATTTACATAGCGTAGTTTGACCGATTTTTTTATTGCCATGTCATATTCGTTAGGCTACTATTACAATATCAGTGCTTTTGGGCTGGCTGTTTTTCTAACACTATAATACTCAATCTTTCTCGCTATGGGTATTGGTATGGCTGGGAGCACTTCCTACCTCCTGCCTCCCACCTCTCTGCCTCACTTCAGCAAAGGCTCTCTCGTGTACGAATGGTATATAATACCGACAAGATGAGAGTAAGACACATGTGCAACATCTAGGTATCTTTATTGTAGAGAATCTCCACGACTATGGTGCTGTTCGCACCTACTCCTAGGTTGAGGGACTGATTACCTCATCTTCTGTACATAGTTCTACTGTCTTCTAGTTATGTCCTGGAATTTGTATTGATAAAGCCACTGGATGGCGAAACGTCTACAATAAAGATACCCAGATGTTGCACATGTGTCTTACTCTCACAAAGGCTCTCTCCCTGTGATCGTATCTGCTTAGACCTCTTCCTCTTTAACATCTGCAAGCTTCTGATGTGTTAATTGCAACACGAAAGGCCTAGAGCTATCATTCAAGTCCCCTGCGTGGTTTTGTATATATGTCGTGCCGAATAGGTAAAACTTGCGATTTTGGCTTCAATAGCCTCGCTCATCTTGTGGAATAAGGCAAGCGAAAATTTGTGTACGCATAATTTCGCAAAAATCATTCTGAACCTAACGAAAAAAATATATTTCATTGTGTTTGTTTATTATTAAGTTATTTTAAGATGTCTAAAATATATTTAGTTGGATTAGGCTAAATTAAATTGTGTTTGTTATAATAAGGTTAGGTAAGTTTCCTAACTTTTTTTTGGTACAAAATTATTAATTTTTACATTAACATAAATGAAAAAAATATATCTTTAAACGTATAAGAATTTTTTTTAGACAGGAGTTTATTTTAAATGAGTTCTTGCTAATTGACCAATTATAACTATTCAGCGCACACACACACACACACACACACACACACACACACACACACACACACACACACACACACACGGCCTGACGACACTGGAGGACAGGAGGGTCAGGGGAGACATGATAACGACATTAAATACTGCGTGGAATAGACAAGGTGGACAAAGACAGGATGTTCCAGGGAGGGGACACAGAAACAAGAGGCCACAATTGGAAGTTGAAGACAAAAATGAGTCAGAGAGATATTAGGAAGTATTTCTTCAGTCATAGAGTTGTAAGGCAGTGGAATAGCCTAGAAAATGACGTAGTGGAGGCAGGAACCATACACAGTTTTAAGACGAGGTTTGATAAAGCTCATGGAGCGGGGAGAGAGAGGGCCCAGTAGCAACCGGTGAAGAGGCGGGGCCAGGAGCTAAGACTCGACCCCTGCAACCACAAATAGGTGAGTACAAATAGGTGAGTACACACACGAGGGTTAGGGGAGACATGATAACGACATACAAAATACTGCGTGGAATAGAAAAGGTGGACAGACAGGATGTTCCAGAGAGGGGGGACAGATACAAGGGGGCACAATTGGAAGTTGAAGAAGGGATGTTAGGAAGTATTTCTTCAGTCATAGAGTAGTCAGGAAGTGGTATAGCCTAGCAAGTGAGGTAGTGGAGGCACGAACCATACATTGCTTTAAGATGAGGTATGATAAAGCTCATGGAGCAGGGAGAGAGAGAGGACCTATTAGCACTCGGTGAAGAGGCGGGGCCAGGAGCCGAGTCTCGACCCCTGCAACCACAATTAGGCGAGAACACACACACACACACACACACACACACACACACACACACACACACACACACATATATATATATATATATATATATATATATATATATATATATATATATATATATATAATATATATATATATATATATATATATATATATATATATATATATATATATATATATATATATATATAATGTCGTGCCGAATAGGCAGAACTTGCGATCTTGGCTTAAATAGCAACGCTCATCTTGCCATATAAGACAAGTGAAAATTTGTGTATCCAATACTTTCGTCAAATTTATTCTGAACCTAACGAAAAAAATATATTTCACTGTGTTTGTTTAGTATTAAATTATTGTAAACAAATATAAAATATATTTAGTTGGGTTAGGCTAAAATAAATTTTTCTTGTTATAATAAGGTTAGGTAAGTTTTCTAAGATTCTTTTGGTGCAAAATTAAAAATTTTTACATTAACATTAATGAAAAAAATATATCTTTAAACGTATAAGAGAAAATTTTAGAAAGGACTTAATTTTAATGAGTTCTTGCTAATTGACCAGTTTTACATATTCGGCACAACATTATATATATATATATATATATATATATATATATATATATATATATATATATATATATATATATATATATATATATATATATATATATATATATATATTATTTTTTATTAACACACTGGCCGATTCCCACCAAGGCAGGGTGGCCCGAAAAGGAAAAACTTTCACCATCATTCACTCCATCACTGTCTTGCCAGAAGGGTGCTTTACACTAAAGTTTTTAAACTGCAACATTAACACCCCTCCTTCAGAGTTCAGGCATTGTACTTCCCATCTCCAGGACTCAAGTCCGGCGTGCCGGTTTCCATGAATCCCTTCATAAATGTTACTTTGCTCACACTCCAACAGCACGTCAAGTATTAAAAACCATTTGTCTCCATTCACTCCTATCAAACACGCTCACGCATTCCCACTGGAAGTCCAAGCCCCTCGCACACAAAACCTCCTTTACCCCCTCTCTCCAACCTTTCCTAGGCCGACCCCTACCCCGCCTTCCTTCCACTGCAAACTGATACACTCTTGAAGTCATTGTTTCGCTCCATTCTCTCTACATGTCCGAACCACCTCAACAACCCTTCCTCAGCCCTCTGGACAACAGTTTTGGCAATCCCGCACCTCCTAACTTCCAAACTACGAATTCTCTGCATTATATTCACACCACACATTGCTCTCAGACATGACATCTCCACTGCGTCCAGCCTTCTCCTCGCTGCAACATTCATCACCCACGCTTCACACCCATATAAGAGCGTTGGTAAAACTATACTCTCATACATTCCCCTCTTTGCTTCCAAGGACAAAGTTCTTTGTCTCCACAGACTCCTAAGTGCACCGCTCACCCTTTTCCCCTCATCAATTCTATGATTCACCTCATCTTTCATAGACCCATCCGCTGACACGTCCACTCCCAAATATCTGAATACATTCACCTCCTCCATACTCTCTCCCTCCAATCTGATATCCAATCTTTCATCACCTAATCTTTTTGTTATCCTCATAACCTTACTCTTTTCTGTATTCACTTTTAATTTTCTTCTTTTACATACCCTACCAAATTCATCTACCAACTTCTGCAACTTCTCTTCAGAATCTCCCAAGAGCACAGTGTCATCAGCAAAGAAGAACTGTGACAACTCCCACTTTGTGTGATTCTTTATCTTTTAACTCCACGCCTCTTGCCAAGACCCTCTCATTTACTTCTCTTACAACCCCATCTATAAATATATTAAACAACCACGGTGACATCACACATCCTTGTCTAAGGCCGATTTTTACTGGGAAATAATCTCCCTCTTTCCTACATACTCTAACTTGAGCCTCACTATCCTCGTAAAAACTCTTCACTGCTCTCCTATACCATACAACTGCAACATCTGCCACATTACCCTCCTATCTACCATGTCATACTCTTTTTCCAAATCCATAAATGCCACAAAAACCTCTTCAGCCTTATCTAAATACTGTTCACTTATATGTTTCACTGTAAACACCTCGTCCACACACCCCCTACCTTTCCTAAAGCCTCCTTGTTCATCTGCTATCCTATTCTCCGTCTTACTCTTAATTCTTTCAATAATAACTCTACCATGCACTTTACCAGGTATACTCAACAGACTTATCCCCCTATAATTTTTGCACTCCCTTTTGTCCCTTTGCCTTTATACAAAGGAACCATGCATGCTCTCTGCCAATCCCTAGGTACCTTACCCTCTTCCATACATTTATTAAATAATAGCACCAACCACTCCAAAACTATATCCCCACCTGCTTTTAACATTTCTATCTTTATCCCATCAATCCCGGCTGCCTTACCACCTTTCATTTTACCTACTGCCTCACGAACTTCCCCCACACTCACAACTGGCTCTTCCTCACTCCTACAAGATGTTATTCCTTCTTGCCCTATACACTAAATCGCAGCCTCCCTATCTTCATCAACATTTAACAATTCCTCAAAATATTCCCTCCATCTTCCCAATACCTCTAACTCTCCATTTAATAACTCTCCTCTCCTATTTTTAACTGACAAATCCATTTGTTCTCTAGGCTTCCTTAACTTGTTAATCTCACTCCAAAACTTTTTTCTTATTTTCAACAAAATTTGTTGATAACATCTCACCCACTCCCTTATTTGCTCTCTTTTTACATTGCTTCACCACTCTCTTAACCTCTCTTTTTCTCCATATACTCTTCCCTCCTTGCATCACTTCTACTTTGTAAAAACTCATGTGCTAACTTGTTCTCCCTTACTACTCTCTTTACATCATCATTCCACCAATCGCTCCTCTTCCCTCCCGCACCCACTTTCCTGTAACCACAAACTTCTGCTGAACACTCTAACACTACATTTTTAAACCTACCCCATACCTCTTCGACCCAATTGCCTATGCTCTCATTAGCCCATCTATCCTCCAATAGCTGTTTATATCTTTCCCTAACTGCCTCCTCTTTTAGTTAATAAACCTTCACCTCTCTCATCCCTGTTAAGAACATAAGAACATAAGAAAGAAGGAACACTGCAACAGGCCTACTGACCCATGCAGAGCAGGTCCATGTACCCCCCGGATTAGACCATTGACCTTCCCCCCGGATAAGCCCGAAGACCCACCCAGTCTGGTCATCTTCACTCAAGGATGGAGCACTGCACCAGACCCAGCAGCACAAGCTGGTCCAACTCACACCCACCCACACCCACTCATGTATTTATCTAACCTATTTTTAAAACTACACAACGTTTTAGCCTGAATAACTGTACTCGGGAGTTTGTTCCACTCATCCAAAACTATTATCAAACCAATGCTTTCCTATATCCTTCCTGAATCTGAATTTTTCCAACTTGAAACCATTGCTGCGAGTCCTGTCTTGGCTGGAAATTTTCAGCATGCTATTTACATCCCCTTTATTCCTGTTTTCCATTTATACACCTCGATCATATCCCCCCTAATTCTACGCCTTTCGAGAGAGTGCAGATTCAGGGCCCTCAGTCTATCCTCATAGGGAAGATTTCTGATACATGGGATCATCTTTGTCATCCTCCTCTGTACGTTTTCCAGATCATTTATATCCATTCTGTAATACAGTGACCAGAACTGAGCAGCATAGTCTAAATGAGGCCTAACCAAGGATATATAGAGTTGAAGAAAAACCTGAGGACTTCTATTATTTATACTTCTAGATATGAAGCCAAGAATTCTGTTAGCTTTATTGCGAACACTAATGCACTTTTGTCTTGGTTTTAGATTACTGCTAACCAGAACTCCTAAATCCTTTTTGCAATCAGTAGTATTAAGATCAACATTATTTAGTTTATATGTGGCATGGTTATTTAACTGTCCAACATTTAGAACTTTGCATTTGTCAATATTAAACTGCATCTGCCACTTCTCCGACCACTGCATCAGTCTATTCAAATCATCCTGGAGTGCTCTAGTGTCCTCATTAGAATGAATTGGACGGCTTATTTTGGTGTCATCAGCAAATTTGCTTATGTCGCTATTTATTCCCTCATCTATGTCGTTTATGTAAATTGTGAACAACAACGGGCCCAACACTGACCCCTGAGGAACACCGCTTGTGACGTGCCCCCATTCTGATTTCTCCCCATTTATGCATACTCTCTCCTGTCTATTTGTCAGCCATGCCTCCACCCAGGAAAAAATTTCTCCTCCTATTCAGTGTGCCTTAAGTTTCCTCAATAGCCTCTGGTGTGGAACTCTATCGAAAGCCTTACTGAAGTCCATATACACAATATCATATTCATTACCACGATGTACCTCCTCAAACATTTTAGTGAAAAAAGTTAATAAATTCGTAAGACAGGAACGCCCCTTTGTAAAACCGTGTTGAGATTCATTAATCAATCTGTGCCTGTCAAGATGGCTACGAATTGCTTCGGCAATTATTGATTCCATAAATTTTCCCACTGTGGAGGTAAGGCTTATTGGTTTATAGTTCGAAGCCAAGGACCTGTCACCTACCTTGTAAATAGGTATTACATTTGCCATTTTCCACTTATCAGGCACTATGCCAGTTTGAAGTGATATGTTAAAAAGATTAGCCAAAGGTATGCTAAGTTCCTCTTTACATTCCTTTAACATCCTTGCAAACAGTTCATCAGGGCCTGGGGATTTGTTAGGTTTTAGTTTCTCTATTTGTCTGAGGACCATGTCACTAGTTACCACAATCGTGCATAGTTTATTATCATCCTGTTCTATATAATCTATTATTTCAGGAATATCGCTAGTATTTTCCTGGGTGAAAACTGAGAGGAAGTAGGTATTTAGAATTTCACACATATCCTTATCACTGTCAGTGATCTGACCAGAGTTACTCTTAAGTGGGCCAATCTTGTCCCTATTCTTACTTCTGTATACCTGGAAGAACCCTTTTGGGTTAGTCTTTGAATCCCTTGCGACCTTAACCTAATAATCCCTTTTTGCTTTTCTTATTCCTTTCTTTATTTCTCCCTTTAATTGAATATATTGATTACTTAACTGCCCATCCCCTCTTTTGATACGCCTATATATGCCTCTCTTTAGACCAATGAGATGTTTCAATCTATTGTTCATCCATTTGGGATCATTTTTGTTAGATCTAATTTCCCTACTCGGAACAAAAGTTGTCTGGGCAGCTAGAACTATGCTCTGCAAAACGTCATATTGGCAACCAAGATCACCTACCTGACCCATAGTCAGGACATCCCAATTTAGCCCACCCAGGTAATTTTTCAGTCCCATGAAGTCGGCAAAGCGAAAATCTGGGACAGAGATTTGATTGCAGTTATCTGGGTAATTCCATGATATATTGAAACTAAGTGATTTGTGATCACTTTCCCCAAGCTCATCATTAACCTCAAGATTATTAATTAGTGAATCTTTGTTGGCAAGAACCAAGTCAAGCAGATTGTTTCCTCTAGTTGGTTCTGTCACAACCTGTTCTAAAAAGCAATCTTGAACCGTATCAAGAAAGTCACTAGACTCAAGATTTCCTGTTGCCTCTGTTCTCCTTGTATCCCATCTACCTTTTACTCTCACTGTAGCTACAACTAAGAAGTGATCTGATATATCTGTAGCCCCTCTATGAACATGTACATCCTGAAGTCTACTCAACAATCTTTAATCTACCAATACATAATCCAACAAACTACTGTCATTTCGCTTTACATCATATCTTGTATACTTATTTATCCTCTTTTTCTTAAAATATGTATTAAATATAACTAAACCACTTTCTATACAAAGTTCAATCAAAGGGCTCCCATTATCATTTACACCTGGCACCCCAAACTTACCTACCACACCCTCTCTAAAGATTTCTCCTACTTTAGCATTCAGGTCCCCTACCACAATTACTCTCTCACTTGGTTCAAAGGTTCCTATACATTCACTTAACATCTCCCAAAATCTCTCTCTCTCCTTTCCTCTCTTCTCCATGTGCATACACGTTTATTATGACCCACTTTTCGCATCCAACCTTTACTTTAATCCACATAATCCTTGAATTTACACATTCGTATTCTCTTTTCTCCTTCCATAACTGATCCTTCAACATTATTGCTACCCCTTAGCTCTAACTCTGTCAGATACTCCAGATTTAATCCCATTTATTTCCCCCCACCGAAACTCCCCTACCCCCTTCAGCTTTGTTTTGCTTAGGGCCAGGACATCCAACTTCTTTTCATTCATATATTCAACTTCATTTCATGCATATATATATATATATATATAATATATATATATATAATATATAATATATATATATATATATATATATATATATATATATATATATATATATATATATATATATATATATATATATATATATATAAAATGTCGTGCCGAATAGGCAGAATTTGCAATCTTGGCTTAAATAGCAATGCTCATCTTGCCATATAGGACAAGTGAAAATTTGTGTATGCAATAATTTCGCCAAAATCATTCTGAACCTAACGAAAAAAATATATTTCACTGTGTTTGTTTAGTATTAAATTACTGTAAACAAATCTAAAATATATTTAGTTGGGTTAGGCTAAAATAAATTGTTCTTCTTATAATAAGGTTAGGTAAGTTTTCTAAGATTCTTTTGGTGCAAAATTAAAATTTTTTACATTAACATTAATGCAAAAAATATATCTTTAAACGTATAAGAGAAAATTTTAGAACGGACTTAATTTTAAATGAGTTCTTGCTAATTGACCAGTTTTACATATTCGGCACGACATATATATATATATATATATATATATATATATATATATATATATATATATATATATATATATATATATATATATATATATATATATATATATGCATATACATATATATAACTTTCGTGGGAACTTCTACTCTACAAAACAATCATTATGACCATACCTACCAGCACCATTACTACCCCCACATTAACAACAACAACAACAGCAGCAGCAGCTGTATCAGCAGCAAAAACTACAATATAATGACAACAGTCATCAAAACAAGCCTCGTGTTCCGCCCGTCCACCATCAGTTACAAGTTGGTGTCCTGTACAGTTATCGCAGTTATACTGTCATCGGAAATTCAGTGCGTCATGATTACATAAATCTGTCGAATGAGAACAATTAAAATGATTAATTATTCCCTAGTTCCTTAGGACACTTACAAGGTGTCTCGTGGCTCAGTTGGCAGCGCACGCAGCTTACGTACAGAGTGTGGTTCGATCCCCGGTATGGGTGGAACCTTTACTCGTGCTGCTCGTGTTTATCTAGTATTAACTAGGTACCTGGGTATTACTTGACTGTTGTGGGTGGCATCCTGAGAATGTTAATATCAGTTCTTAGCCTATAAAACTAATTTCTGTAAAATAAAAAAAGCCGAGTAACATCTACTGTCAACATAAGTTCTTTCCCAGTTAAGTAGGCATATTAATTCATAGTAAATAGAAATCGTCAATTTTCAAAATAGCCTCCACATATTACCATGACCACTTTGATGATTGCACGCTGTCAGATCTCTTTACGAAATGGTACGTTATTAGTGGTAATGCCGCCCCACGAAATAACGTGGCCAAGCCAATGTAAGCCTACTTATTCTAGCCTTCTGCCATGAAACTATCTAAAGTTACTCTTGAGTAGTGACATCTGCCGGCTGTTTGTGGCCATGTAGGCCGTGTGAGGCATCTCTCTCCCAGGCTCCTGCAGACAGACAGAACCCTACGCCTAGGCAGTGTCCTTGACTAGTGTGCTCCACCCTAGCACATGCTACTTAAATATCCATATATTTGTGGGTAAAGAAGAAAACTTTCAAGTGTCTTTCATGTATCTTTCAAGTATCTTTCAAGCATCTTTTTATTCGGCCTTTAACAATATCTCAGCAGCAGCCCCCTGACCCACCCACTGTGTTCATTCATTTATCTTGTCCATCCACTCTGTACTCATCCCCATCCACACATACTATCCACCCACCAATCTTGTCCACCCACCCATCACGTTCACCCATCCACCTTGTCCACCCACCCATAACGTTCACCCATTCACCTTGTCCACCACCCACCCACCGTGTCTACCCAACGTGTCCATCTACCGTGTCCACCCACCGTGTCCACAGTGTAATCCCAGCTCTGCTGTGGCGATTACAGTGATCTCGTGATTGCTGCTTCATTCCCCTTGGTACGTGACACTACACCTTGCAGACGACTCTTGAACACAAGACAGGTAATCCCCAGGTGCATGAGTGCGTGCGCGCGCGTGCACCCTGTGCTTGTCTTCGTCCGTCCTGGGAGCTTAAGAGCGCTTGAAGCTCAGTGTATTGGTTGAGGCTTACACCATCCTGTGTCAAAATATTTGTCTTGTTTCTGAGGATGGTGGTGAGCTGGAGTATAGGTGGGTGGGTGGGTGAATATGTGGATGGGTGTAGGGAGGGTGGGATGGTATTGGTGGGTGAATGTGGGTTGTTGTGGTTAATGGATTGGTAGACATGAGTGAATGGGCGTAAATGAATCAGTATGTTGGTAATTGATAAATCTTTTAAAGTTGCTAGAAACACTTTTTATAATCCAAAAAGGGGCAACCAGCCTTATTCAACTAAAAATATGTTGGTTCTCCCTTACCATGAAAACTTGGTTGATATGCCTTCTCTTCTTAAGACTTTTAATATTAAAGTTGTATTCAAAAATCTTGACACAGTAAAAAACTTTTGATAAAGAATTCCCCCCAAAATGCTGATGGATGTGTCTATAAGATTCCTTGTAAAATTTGCGATAAAGTTTATTACGGTCAAACTGGTAAAAATCTCGAACTAAGATTAAAACAACATAAATATAGCATTAGAACTGGACAAGATTCCAATGCTCTATTTATTCATGTAAGAGATTTTAACCATCCAATTGATTTTCAAAAAGTTGAGAAAGTAGTATCAAGCAAGTCCATGGTCGACAGGAATATACTTGAATCTTGCTTCATAAAAAGCAGTTTTGACAATAATATGAATATTTCCTTTGGTTTATATAAATTAGATCCATTTATAATTAATAGAATTTGGGAAGAATTTAATAATACACTGGACAAATAATAATTTTTAAATTTTCTTGGGTAGAATAGTTTGTGGGTGAGTTGTGCAAAGGACCTATCCAAGTTGGGTCGGCGCGCGTCAGGTGTTTAACCGTTGTGGGATCTGATAGTGAGGTGCTGGCCAGACCCCTTATATAGCTTCCTTGGATGCTTTACTTTCATAGTTCCTTGATAATGTGAGTAGTCACGAAAGCGCTTGGAATTTCTCTATTCTTTCAGAGTGGTTGTTTTGCATATTTTGAAATCACCTGTTTACTGTGATCTTATTGCATATATATATATATATATATATATATATATATATATATATATATATATATATATATATATATATATATATATATATATATATATATATGCACGCTGAGCGTATATACACCTAGAGGTGTGTGTTTCTCTCAGCGTATATACACCTAGAGGTGCGTATTTCTCTCGGCATATATACACCGAGAGGTGCGTATTTCTCTCGGCGTATATACACCGAGAGGTGCGTATTTCTCCCGGCGGATATACACCGAGAAGTGCGTATTTTTCTCGGCGTATATACACCGAGAGGTGCGTATTTCTCTCCGCGTATATACGCCGAGAAGTGCTTATTTCTCTCCGCGTATATACACCGAGAGGTGCGTATTTCTCTCCGCGTATATACACCGAGAGGTGCGTATTTCTCTCGGCGTATATACAACGAGAGGTGCGTATTTCTCTCGGCGTATATACACCGAGAGGTGCGTATTTCTCTCAGCGTATATACACCGAGAGGTGCGTATTTCTCTCGGCGTATATACACCGAGAGGTGCGTATTTCTCTCCGCGTATATACACCGAGAGGTGCGTATTTCTCTCGGCGTATATACACCGAGAGGTGCGTATTTCTCTCGGCGTATATACACCGAGAGGTGCGTATTTCTCTCAGCGTATATACACCGAGAGGTGCGTATTTCTCTCGGCGTATATACACCGAGAGGTGCGTATTTCTCTCAGCGTATATACAGAGAGGTGCATATTTCTCTGTGTATGTACACCGAGAGGTGCGTATATCTCTCAGCGTATATACACCGATAGGTGCGTATTTCTCTCAGCGTATATACACCGAGAGGTGCGTATATCTCTCAGCGTATATATGCTGAGAGTACTTTTATCCCTACTTTAATCATTAAAATATTCTTGTCTGGTGGTGGAACGATTACATGGAGCCCTAATGACTAGTGTGGTCAATAAGCTTTAATCTCCATTAACCACCTAACAAATGGAAAGTTCTGCTGAAAGATTATTTTTAAATATTCATCATCGTTTGAATAAATGGTCTAGAAAGCCGACAAGTTGATATATGTTGCACAAGTGTCTCGTTTATCATTCATCTTTGTTTAGAGCAATGGTCTCTGGGTCGGCTACATCCAAACGACGTACTTCTACAATAGTATTCGATTCGCTGATATGTGATTAATTCGTCCCGATTTAGTATTTAATTCTACAGCATTTGTTTGGCATTCATTTCGTAAAGCCGCTGCTAGACCGGGACCTCTGCCATCCTGGTTACCAGGTTGACAGTTGTGACAGCTGTAGTGAGAGAGGCACTCGGGTGGACAGTCAGCTGGGATATAACCCTAGGTTATTTCTCCTCGTCTGGGACAGGAGGGAAAGAGGGGGAGGATAAAGGTAAGAGGGGGAGGAGGAAATAAGCGGGAGGAAGAATGAAGGTAAAAGGGGAGGAGGAGGAAGTAGGATGGAGGAATGAAGAGGGGTAAGAGGAAGAGGGAGAGAGAAGGATAAAAAAATAAGACGGAATGAGGAAATATAAGAACAAGAGGAGGGCAGTGTGTGCTTAAGTCAGTGTGACCCAGGGTGCCGCCCTCAACACAATTAGACAAGACTGTATCAACATGCGGGCTCCACGACTCTTCAACCTACCACCAACACTCGTAAGAAAGATCAAAATTTTCAAGAGAAGATTGAATTATTTCCAACTGGATGTGTCACATTAATTGAGTTGTTATAAAGAATACAAAGACACAATACCGCGGTTGGTTATGTAGGCCTACGAGCAGCAACAACCTGATTAATGAAGCTGTCAATAGCGAAGTCTCACTTCCTCTCTCCCTATCGTCTCCTCCCTATCGTCTCCTCCCTATCGTCTCCTATCGTCACCTCCCTATAGTCTCCTCCTATCGTCACCTCCCTATCGTCTCCTCCTATCGTCACCTCCCTATCGTCTCCTCCTATCGTCACCTCCCTATCGTCTCCTCCTATCGTCACCTCCCTATCATCTCCTCCTATCGTCACCTCCCTATCGTCTCTCTATTGTCTCCTCCCTATTGTCTCCTCCCTATCGTCTCCTCCTATCGTCACCTCCCTATCATCTCCTCCTATCGTCACCTCCCTATCGTCTCTCTATTGTCTCCTCCCTATTGTCTCCTCCCTATCGTCTCCTCTCTATTGTCTCCTCCCTATCGTCTTCTCCTTGTCGTCTCCTAGCTATCGTTTCTCTATATTCATCTCTTCTTTGCTTGTTTTTTTTTTAACTCTATGCATATTTTCTAGTTCATAGTCTTTCTCCTTTACTCATCTTCGCTTCCCGGTGAGGGGCTCTTGATATAAGGAATTGGGCCTACTCTCCCCCTTCCTTCAGTCGAACCGGAATGCCTCCCATTACCTCAGGCGCTTCAGGTTAAGCGCTCTCCCATGAATGAAGCAATACTGATTCTCATCTTTGCCTCTTCCTCTTGTTTTCTTGGTATTTCCTCGTCTTCGTCTCTCGTTCCTCTTGTTCATGGTTGCCTCTCATAAATTATTCGACTCCATCACACTTCACTTGTTTTCAGCCTGTAAAACAGGAAATGTGAGAAGTAACGACAAATCTCTCTGCATGGCCATGCCTCGGTGTCCTCTATTTCGCTAATATTTCCATCACTCTGACCTTAACGCTGCAGAGGGCGAAGGCGTCAAGCGTATTAAATTCTAGCACGAGCATTCCTAGCATACGTTCCTCCGTCAGCTTGTATCGCGTGAGCTACTGAAGAAGACATGGTTATCAGGGCATCCGGTGCTAAATATAAATATAATGTATACAAGTATACCATACCTTTCGCCGCGGTCGTAAAGTTGGAGTCATAATCTATAGAGCGTCGTTATGGCCTCGCTTAAGCTCGTCGTCTGCCATACCTCTCAACCTTCCTTCCTAAACTTCGCACTGAAACACGTGTGGTGGGGTGCCGCGGGGCGAGAATTTAGCACCCTCTCAATCAAAGTTTTACAGCTTCTACCGTGCAGTGCGGGATTTTGAGGGAGCTCGGAGCCATGGGATTGGAAGGATTACTATCTAAGGGGTCGGGGACTGGGATAGAGAAACTCCCATAACTATCCATCTGAGGGTGGATAGCCGCGCGTGGCTCGCCTCTCAGCTGCCAAGCCAACACGTGTTCGACCTCAGGGTTAAGCATGAAGAATGTCGGGTCTGGGGGTTAAAGTGTTGAATGTGTTTCCCTGGAGGGCTCACGCTGCCTCCTACATTACTCTCATTACTAACGTCCTTCAGGAACATCCGCTGGGCCCTGCACTTATTTATCATCGCATTTTCAGTCTAACGTGTCCTTCTGAGCAATTAAATAGTGTAAATACAAGTTGGAGACACAAACATATTTACTTAGCATCTTCAGGCAAATGCCGCATATTTATTTTCGCTTGTACATTTTACTTCTAATAATGATAAAACAACACATTCTCAACTATAAAAATTGTGCTAAAAAGGGAACCCGTAATCCTGCGGGGGTGATACGACACACTGGGAAGGGAAGCGGGAGAAAAGCTCAAATTCTTTAGCTCAAGATTTATTCACCAGCAAGACGACCATGTGGTTCCCAACTACCGAGGTAACAACAATGTCACCCAGTTGCCAGACGTTACCCCTTACGGTAAAATAATGTAGTTACTGAGGGTTAGTTCAACGTAAATATTAGTTGACTATAAGTGTTGCAGTCGCTGCGGAGTCTGAGAGAGGGTGTTCCACCCCCTCAGCTCTCAATGCACCCAAGTGACTTACTGGGTTTGCCTCCAACACTCTTAGAGACCTGCCTCTCAGTTGCTGTTGAAGTCACGGAGAAGTGTGAAGGTAGTGTACACTAGTTGACTATTTCCACACCTTCAGAATGCAGGCACTGTACTATCGACTTCCAGGATTCAAGTCTGGCTAACCGGTGTGTACTCACCTACTTGTAATCACCTAGTTGTGGTTGCAGGGGTCGAATCACAGCTCCTGGCCCCGCCTCTTCACTGGCCGCTACTAGGTCACTCTTCCTGCTCAATGACCTTTATCATACCTTCTCTTAAAGCTATGTATGGATCCTGCCTCCAAAACATCACTTCCCAGACTACTCCACTTCCTGACAACTCTGTGACTTAAGAAATACTTCCTAACATAACCGGTCTGTGTGTACTCACCTAGTTGTACTCACCTAGTTGAGGTTGCAGGGGTCGAGTCCAAGCTCCTGGCCCGCCTCTTCACTGATCGCTACTAGGTCACTCTCCCTGAACGGTGACCTTTATCATACCTCTGCTTAAAGCTATGTATGGATCCTGCCTCCACTACATCGCTTCCCAAACTATTCCACTTGCTGACTACTATGTGGCTGAAGAAATACTTCCTAACATCCCTGTGATTCATCTGTGTCTTCAACTTCCAAATGTGTCCCCTTGTTGCTGTGTCCCATTTCTGGAACATCCTGTCTTTGTCTACCTTGTCAATTCCTCTCAGTATTTTGTATATCGTTATCATGTCCCCCCTATCTCTCCTGTCCTCCAGTGTCGTCAGGTTGATTTCCCTTAACCTCTTCTCGTAGGACATACCTTTTAGCTCTGGGACTAGTCTTGTTGCAAACCTTTGCACTTTCTCTAGTTTCTTTACGTGGTTGGCTAGGTGTGGGTTCCAAACTGGTGCCACATACTCCAATATGGGCCTAACGTACACGGTGTACAGGGTCCTAAACGATTCCTTATTGAGATGTCGGAATGCTGTTCTGAGGTTTGCTAGACGCCCATATGCTGCAGCAGCTATTTGGTTGATGTGCGCTTCAGGAGATGTGCCTGGTGTTATACTCACCCCAAGATCTTTTTCCTTGAGTGAGGTTTGTAGTCTCTGGCCCCCTAGACTGTACTCCGTCTGCCGTCTTCTTTGCCCTTCCCCAATCTTCATGACTTTGCACTTGGTGGGGTTGAACTCCAGGAGCCAATTGCTGGACCAGGTCTGCAGCCTGTCCAAATCCCTTTGTAGTTCTGCCTGGTCTTCGATCGAATGAATTCTTGTCATCAACTTCACATCATCTGCAAACAGGGACACTTGGGATTCTATTCCTTCCGTCATGTCGTTCACAAATACCAGAAACAGCACTGGTCCTAGGACTGACCCCTGTGGGACTCCGCTGGTCACAGGTGCCCACTCTGACACCTCGCCACGTACCATGACTCGCTGATGTCTTCCTGACAAGTATTCCTTGATCCATTGTAGTGCCTTCCCTGTTTTCCCTGCTTGGTCCTCCAGTTTTTGCACTAATCTCTTGTGTGGAACTGTGTCAAACGCCTTCTTGCAGGCCAAGAGAATGCAATCCACCCACCCCTCTCTCTCTTACTGCTGTCACCATGTCATAGAACTCCAGTAGGTTTGTGACACAAGATTTCCCGTCCCTGAAACCATGTTGGCTGCTGCTGTTGAGATCATTCCTTTCTAGGTGTTCCACTACTCTTCTCCTGATAATCTTCTCCATGACTTTGCATACTATACATGTTAGTGACACTGGTCTGTAGTTTAGTGCTTCTTATCTGCCTCCTTTTTTAAAGATTGGATCTACATTTGCTGTCTTCCATGCCTCAGGAAATCTCCCTGTTTCGATAAATGTATTGAATATTGTTGTTAGGGGTACACATAGCGCCTCTGCTCCCTCTCTCAGGACCCATGGAGAGATGTTATCCGGCCCCATTGCCTTTGAGGTATCTATCTCACTCAGAAGCCTCTTCACTTCTTCCTTGATTGTGTGTGTACTGTGTCCAGCACTTGGTGGTGTGCCCCACCTCCCTGTCTTTCTGGAGCCCCTTCTGTCTCCTCTGTGAACACTTCTTTAAATCTCTTGTTGAGTTCCTCACTTCATGGTCATTTATTTTCTCTCCTCCTTCCTTAGCCTGATTACCTGGTCCTCCTCCCATTGCCTCTCCCTCTGTGACTCTGGTTCCTGTCTGTACATGGTCATTTTCTCCCTTGTTTTTTTCCAGTGGCTCTTGGTAGCATTGTTGTGCCTCTGCATTTGACCTAACCCCCTCTCCGCCTGCACCCAGCTGCTCTCCCTGTTCACTCCTTGGCCCTTCTTCGCAGGTTGATATGGCCTTAGCATAATTCATATCTCCCTCCTTCCTGTTCGGCCTCTCAGCTTCATATGCTGTGTCTTCTCTGGTCAATGCCCATGTAACTTGCTTCAGCCTGTTTACCTCATCTTCTAGGACCCTTATCCTGGTTATTGCAGTTTCGAGTTGTGCCTCCCAATTCTTCTTCTCCAACCTCTCTTCTAATTTCACAGAAAACTCCATCTCCATTTTTTCAGAAAGCTCTCCTAATTTTCTCTCCCACTATTGTTCCATCCTTTTCCATTGCTCCTCCATCCACTCCTCCCTACCAGAACCATTCTCATCTGATCCCTGGTTCCTGCGAGTCCCCACCATTTTTTTTAAGAGAAAAGAGAGAGAGAGAGAGAGAGAAGGGAAAGGTACGAGAGAGGGAGAGAGTGAGAAGGGAAAGGTACGAGAGAGGGAGAGAGTGAGAAGGGAAAAGGGAGAGAGGGGGAGAGTGAGAAGGGAAAAGGGAGGAGAGAGAGAGAGGGGGTAAAGAGAGGGGAGAGAGAGGGGGAGAGACAGGGAAGAAGGGGGAGCGAGGGGGAGATGGAAGAGAGAGAGGGGAGAGAGGGAGAGGGGAAGATAGAGGGGAGAGAGAGAGATGGGAAATGGGAGAGGGGAGAGATAGCGAGAGAGGTAGAGATGTTAGAGGGGGAGAGACGTTAGAGGGGGGTGTTAGAGGGAAGAGATGTTATAGGGGAGAGATGGGAGAACGGAGAGTTGGGAGAGGGAAGAGAGAGAGATAGGCAAAGGGAGAGATAGGTAGAGAGATAGGTAGTGAGAGATATAGGTAGAAAGAGATAGGTAGAGAGAGGTATAGGTAGAGAAAGGTATAGGTAGAGAGAGGTATAGATAGAGGTAGTGAGAGAGATAGGTAGAGAGAGATGGGTAAAGAGAGGTAGAGATAGGTATTGAGAGAGAAAGAGAGGGAGGGATTTCAGGTCAATTAACAGGAAGGTATGAAATCCTGTGTGTGTGTGTGTGTGTGTGTGTGTGTGTGTGTGTGTGTGTGCGTGTGTATGTATGTGTGCCCCCACTTCTAAGTATTCATACTGCTAATAAATATCAGTAGTAATACCAGTATTTCTAAAACTACTAACAGTGATTCTAGCACTTATCACTTCTACTTATAAAACACAGAAAGTAACTAGGTTGTAAAATTTAGCTTGTCTCAGCTTCTAGGAGTGTCTGACGTCACCCCTCACTAGGCTGCCCCTCGCTAGTCAACACTATCTTCACCTTATCTATGCTATTCCTGCTCTAATTCTGGTAATAGCTTGCAGGAGTGAGTGACCAGTATCTACAGTGACACAAGGCCAGGACTCAGAACCCCACAACAACCCCAACAGGTGAGTGATACCTTGCGCTGGCAGTGATGCGATGACAAGTTGCCAGATGCTGATGACGTAGTCGTCGTACATACGTCTTCTATCACTATTTTGAAAATTCTTCACCCGTGATGTTTATAACCGTATATGCTCATACATCACGCGTCCCTCAAGTGATTTCACTTTTGATAGAATACACTTCACTTATAATAGAATACACTTCACATTCGGTGTTACACTATATGTATAATGTCACACAACTGTTGTGATGTCACTGCTTCAGCAGGCCTACTGCCACCTTCCCTTGTTATATATTTTATTTTTTCCTTTCTACTTTTGCTTATTAGCCTTTTCACTCTCACTGTATGGTGCCCCACATTTCGCTTGTTATCCAATCTCTCGAAATTCTTGAACACCCGCTTCCACACTCACTTGAATCTTTGTATATTTGAATCTGTGTAGCAACAGAAGCCTACTAGCCACTAACGGTTTGACACTTTGAAATATTAATGATTTCAGGCTTCCTCTCGACTTTTTTTTAACTAATAACTCTGGTTATCACTCGTAGTATTGTTCACTGACGTTGTCACTACCACTGATTACTGCTAGCAGTTACTGCACGCCTTAAAAACACTAAAGATCTCGGAGCCTTGTGCACCCACGTCTGCTGTGTGTGTGTGTGTGTGTGTGTGTGTGTGTGTGTGTGTGTGTGTGTGTTTGTGTGTGTGTGTGCGCGTGTGTGTGTGTGTGTGTACTCACCTAATTGTACTCACCTAATTGTGGTTGCAGGGGTCGAGACTCAGCTCCTGGCCCCGCCTCTTCACTGATCGCTACTGGGTCCTCTCTCTCTCTCTGCTTCCTGAGCTTTGTCATACCTCTTCTTAAAACTATGTATGGTTCCTGCCTCCACTACTTCACTTGCTAGGCTATTCCACTTGCTGACAACTCTATGACTGAAGAAATACTTCCTAACGTCCCTGTGACTCGTCTGAGTCTTCAGCTTCCAGTTGTGACCCCTTGTCCCTGTGTCCCCTCTCTGGAACATCCTATCTCTGTCCACCTTGTCTATTCCCCGCAGTATCTTGTATGTCGTTATCATGTCTCCCCTGACCCTTCTGTCCTCCAGTGTCGTCAGTCCGATTTCCCTTAACCTTTCCTCGTACGACATTCCCTTGAGCTCTGGGACTAGCCTTGTTGCAAACCTTTGTACTTTCTCTAACTTCCTGACATGCTTGACCGGTGTGGGTTCCAGACTGGTGCTGCATACTCCAATATGGGCCTAACATACACAGTGTACAGTGTGTGTGTGTGTGTGTGTGTGTGTGTGTGTGTGTGTGTGTGTGTGTGTATCCTGCAGTATAGGTAAAACTTGCGATTTTGGCTTAACAACGCACTTCTTGGCAAATAAGGCAAGCGAAAATCTGTGTATGCAGTAATTTCGCAAACCTCATTCTGAACCTAACGAAGAAAATATATTTCATTGTGTTTGTGTATTATTAATTTTTTGTAAACTTTTTAAAAATATGTTTAGTTGGATTAGGCTAAATTAAATTGCGCTTGTTATAAGGTTAGGTAAGTTTTCCAAGATTCTTTTGGCACTAAATTATTCATTTTTACATTAACATAAATGAAAAATATATATCTTTAAAGGTATAAGAGAAAATTTTAGAAATAACTTAATTTTAAATGAGTTCTTGCTAACTGACCAGTTTTACCTATTCGGCACAAGTTTGTAGGATCGTTGGCTCAGTTAGTAAGGTGACATGTACATTGTGTGGCCTCTTGAGGCGGTACAGTGCGTCGTGGGGTTGAATCCTGGCCTGCCGCAGTTTGGTAAATTAATATATATATATATATATATATATATATATATATATATATATATATATATATATATATATATATATATATATATATATATATATATATATTAACACATCGGCCGCTTCCCACCAAGGCAGGGTGGCCCGAAAAAGAAAAACTTTCACCATCATTCACTCCATTACTATCTTGCCATAGGCGAGCTTACATTACACTTATAAATCCCTTCCTTCAGAGTGGAGACACTGTACTTCCCATCTCCAAGACTCGAGTCCGGCTTGCCAGTTTCTCTGAATCCTTTCATAAATGTTACCTTGCTCACACTCCAACAGCACATGAAAGTCTTAAAAACCATTTGTCTTTATTTGCTCTTATCTAACACGCTCACGCATGCTTGCTGGAAGTCCAAGCCCCTCGCATACAAAACTTCCTTTACCCCCTCCGTCTAACCTTTCCTAAGCCGACCCTTACCCCGCCATTCCTCCACTACAGATTTATACACTCTCGAAGTCATTCTATTTTGTTCCAGCCTCTCTCCATGTCCGAACCACCTCAACAACCCTTCGTCAGCCCTCTGGATAATAGTTTTGGTAATCCCACAGCTCCTTCTAATTTCCAAACTACGAATTCTCTGCATTATATTCACACCACACATTGCCCTCAGACATGATATCTCCACTACCTCCAGCCTTCTCCTCATTGCAACATTCACCACCCATGCTTCACACCCACATAAGAGTGCTGGTATAACTATATTCTCATACATTCCCCTCTTTGCTTCCATGGACGAAGTTCTTGGACTCCTCAGTACACTACTCACCTTTTTTCCCTCATCAATTCTATGATTCACCTCATCTTTCATAGACCCATCTGCTAACACGTCCATTCCTAAATATCTGAATACATTCACCTCCTTCACACACTCTCCCTCCATCCTGATATTCAATTTTTCGTTACTTATTTTTTTTTTGTTATCCTCATCACCTTATTCTTTCCTATATTCACTTGTAATTTTCTTCTTTTACATACCTTACCAAACTCATCCACCAACCTCTGCAACTTGTCTTCAGAATCTCCCAAAAGCACAGTGTCATCAGCAAAGAGCAACTGTGACAACTCCCACTTTGTGTTAGATTCTTTATCTTTTAACCACAATTTTCTTGCCAATACCCGAGCATTCACTTTTCTTACAACCCCATCAATAAATATATTGAACAACTATGGTGACATCACACATCCTTGTTTAATTAAGGCCTACTTTTACTGGGAAATAATCTCCCCCTCTCCTACATATTCTAACCTGGGCCTCACTATTATCGTAAACCTTTCACTGCTTTTAGTAACCTACCTCCTATTCCATACATTTGCAACATCTGCCACATTGCATCCCGCGATCCACCCTGTCATACGCCTTTTCCAAATCCACAAATGCCACGAAAACCTCTTTACCCTTATCTAAATACTGTTCACCTATGTCTCACTGTAAACACTTGGTCTACACACCCCCTACCTTTCCTAAAGCCTCCTTGTTCATCTGCTATCCTACTCTCCGTCTTACTCTTACTTCTTTCACTAATAACTCTACCATACACTTTACCAGGTATACTCAACAGACTTATTCCCTTATAATTTTTGCATTCTCTTTTGTTCCCTTTGCCTTTATACAAAGGAACTATGCATGCTCTCTGCCAATCCTTAGGTAATTCACCCTCTTCCATATATTTATTAAATAAAAGCACCAACCACTCCAAAACTATGTCCCCACCTGCTTTTAATATTTCTATCTTCATTCTACCCACTACCCCACTGGCTCTTCCTCTCTCCTGTAAGATGTTATTCCTCCTTGCCCTATACACGAAATCACAGCTTCCCTTTCTTCATCAGCATCTAACAGTTCCTCAGAATATTCCCTCCATCTTCCCGATATCTCTAACTCTCCATTTAATAGCTTTCCTATCATATTTTTAACTATCAAATCCATTCGCTCCATAGGCTTCCTCAACTTATTAATCTCACTCCAAAACTTTTTTTTATATTCAAAAAAATTTGTTGATAACATCTCACCAACTTTCTTATTTGCTCTCTTTTTACATTGCTTCACCACTCTCTTAACCCCTCTTTTCCTCTCCATATACTCCTCCCTCTTTTCATCACTTCTACCTTCTAAAAACCTCTCATATGCTAACTTTTTCTCTCTTACTACTCTCTTTACATCATAATTCCGTCAATCGCTCTTCTTCCCTCCCCCACCCACTTTCCTGTAACTATAAACTTCTGCTGAACACACTAACACTACATTTTTAAACCTATCCCATACATCTTCGACCCCATTGCCTTTACTCTCACTAGCCCATCTATCCTTCAATAGTTATTTATATCTTACCCTAACTGTCTCCTTTACCTTATAAACCTTCACTTCTCTCTTGCTGCTTCGATGTTCCTTGTATCCCATCTACCTTTTACTCTCACTGTAGATACAACTAAAGTGTGATCTGATATATCTGTGGCCCCTCTCTAAACATGTACATCATGAAGTCTACCCAACAGTCTGTTATCTACCAATACGTAGTCCAACAAACTACTGTCATTACGCCCTGCATCATATCTTCTATATTTATTTATCCCCTGTTTCTTAAAATATGCATTTCCTATAACCAAACCCCTTTCTATACAAAGTGATCCGGACTCGAGCTCTGGAGGTGGGAAGTACAGTGCTTGCACTCTGAAGGAAGGGTGGTAATAGTTTGTTTGGAGGGGCATTTAACTGTAGTATTGGCGCACCTCTGCCAAGACTGAATAAGTGGTACGGTAGTTTAAAGGTGTGGTAGCATAGTGGTGCTATTATGTAGTAGCGTGACAGTGAAAAACCACTACATTATAACACTTCTATAACATTAGTGGTGTGACATTATAACACCACAGTGTCACACCATTATAATGTAGTGGTGTGACAGTGTGGCACCATGGCAGTGTAGTGGTGTGACAGTGTAGTGACATGTGTAGTAGTGTGACCGTCTAGTGGCATGACAGTGTAGGGGTGTGGTGGTGTAGTGGTGTGGTAGTGTAGTGGTGTGGTAGTGTAGTGGTGTGACAATGATGTGACAGTGTAGTAGTGTGACATTGTAGTGGTCACTTCTAGTATCTGCTCACTACAATTCTCTACTACAATTCACAAATAAATGCTTATAAAAAATCACTAAGATTTATGTGAGACAAGCCGCCAGAGGTCAGCACCTGCGCCTTATACGGTTATATTTTTTTGTCGTCAGTGTAAGATTTATAATCATTTTTTTTTCCTTGTACAATAAACGATTCCAGATATATGCTGCCTCTGGAGACACAACAGGATGTACGCAGATTTATGAAATGTGTGTGTACGTGTGTGTATGTGTGTATGTATGTTTGTGTGTGTGTGTGTGTGTGTGTGTGTGTGTGTGTGTGTGTACTCACCTATTTGTGGTTGCAGGTGTCGATACTCAGCTTCTGGGTGTGTGTACTCACCTAGTTGTACTCATCTAGTTGTGATTGCAGGGATCGAGTCATAGCTCCTGGCCTCGCCTTCTCACTGGCCTCTAATGGGTCACTCTCCCCTCACCATGAGCTTTATCATACCTCTGCTTAAAGCTATGTATGGATCCTGCCTCCACTACATCGCGTCCCAAACTATTCCACTGCCTGACAACTCTGTGACTGAAGAATTACTTCCTAACATCCCTGTGATTCATCTGTGTCTTCAGTTTCCAACTGTGTCCCCTTGTTGCTGTGTCCCATCTCTGGAACATTGTCTCTGTCCACCTTGTCAGTTCCTGTGTGTGTGTGTGTGTGTGTGTGTGTGTGTGTGTGTGTGTGCGCGCGTGTGTACTGTGTACTTGAGACTACATATACGCTTGTTAATATGATGTCACACACGTTTAAAACTTGTACAGTTTTATTCCTCTTTTGTTGATACTGGTGAAGTTAATGGGTATTTCAGATTTTATGATTATGTCGTAGTTTTACTGACTCAAGTGCTGCTTTGCTAATGTGATTTACTCTCTCTCTCTCTCTCTCTCTCTCTCGTATTCCTCGCACCTCCTTACCATTCATCTTCAACGCACTTTTCTCTCGCTCTTTAACTCATCCTTCCCCTATCTCTAGGTTCCTCATTTCCCTCTCTCCTATTTTGCTCTTACATAACCAATTCTCTCTTTCACTGTCCCCCTTAACCACTTATACGAAACTATGTAAATAAATCGTAAAAATACGCCCTTTTTTTCCTGAGGGTCCTTGTTGGAAGGTTGGGTCTTCTGGTCGCCCTCTGCCGAGGCTGGGGCGGTAATGGAGGGGCCTAACACCAGATTTTTTTTCATTAAACAAAATAGGACACATGAGCGTACCACTACTGCATTCTATGTGACAGTTACGCAGTGGGAAGAAAACTTGTTACGTTTTCTACCCTGTTATATATCTTCCCTGTCATATACCTACCCTGTCATATACCTTCCCTCTCGTATCCCTTCCCTCTCATATCCCTTCCCTCTCATATCCTTTCCCTCTCATAAATCTCCCATCTCATATCCCTTCTCTGTCATATACCTTCCTTGTCATATACCTTCCCTGTCATATACCTTCTCTGTCATATACCTTCCCTGTCATATACCTTCCCTGTCATATACCTTCCCTGTCATATACCTTCCCTGTCATATACCTTTCCTGTCATATACCTTCCCTGTCATATACCCTCCCTGTCATGTATGTTATGGGATACATAAAGAGTGTTGGCATTAGTCAGCCTTAGCTGTGAAGACGTCAGAAGGGCGATGAGGATACCGTGGCTAACGCGACGGTCTGGAGTTTTGAGACTGATTGCGGGTTCTAACCCCGCCCGTGATATGGTTTATCGTCAAGCTTTCCGCTATGCTTTAAGCAGGTTAGGTTAGGTGAGATTCGTCAGGAAATAGGACAAGTTTTTTCCTGACGTGTAGTAGTGTAGTGTACTGGTGTGGTAGTGTGCTGGTGTGCTGGTGTGGTAGTGTGCTGGTGTGGTAGTGTGCTGGTGTGGTAGTGTGCTGGTGTGGTAGTGCACTGGTGGTGTGGTAGTGGCGTGGTAATGCAGTGGTGTGGTACTGTAGTACTGTGGTAGAGTACTGGAGTGGTAGTGTAACTTGTGAAACACACAGAAAACATCACTGAGAACACACAGAAAACACCACTAAGAACACACAGAAAGCACCACTAAGAACACACAGAAAGCACCACTAAGAACACACAGAAAGCACCACCAAGAACAAAAAAGAACCGCTAAGAACACACAAAACACCACTAAGAGCACACACAAAACACTAAGAACACACAGAAAGCACCAAGAACACAAAAAACACCACTAAGAACAGAAAACACCGCTAAGAACACCCAAGTACCTGAACAGTCATGTACACGAGTCAGTATCTCTCAAGATGGCGCTGCACCCAGGAGGACACAGAATTTATGGAGATGACTTCGCTATTAAGAACAGGACAACAATACTATAAGTAAACCTAAGAGTAATGATTTACATTTATGGGAAGGAGGAGGAGGAGGAGGAAGAAGAAGAAAAGGAAGAGGAGGAGGAGGTTAATGGTGGATGGGGGGCAAGAAAGTAGGGACAAGCTGAAATTAGGAGAGAAGGCAAGGAACTTTTCGGATGATTAGGAAAAGTAGGAGGAGAGGAAATTATGTGAAGAGGGGGAGTGAGAAGCATGACTAAAAGGTAAGTAGGAGGAGGGGGAAATGCAACTAGGAGGAAGTGGAAGAAATTGGAATGGGAGAGAGAATTGAAGCGGGCGGAAGAGGAAAATTAAAGGGGAGAGGAAGAGGAAATTGAAGAGGAGGGAAGAGGGAAATTGAAGAGGAGGGAAGAGGGAAATTGAAGAGGACGGAAGAGGAAAATTGAAGAGGACGGAAGAGGAAAATTGAAGAGGACGGAAGAGGAAAATTGAAGAGGTCGGAAGAGGAAAATTGAAGAGGACGGAAGAGGAAAATTGAAGAGGACGGAAGAGGAAAATTGAAGAGGACGGAAGAGGAAAGGCAAATCTGCAAAGACGGATGAGAGGCTTGACCCTTTCTATCTGGTAATAAACACAGACGTACCGAGAACATAAAGAAAACACCACTGAGAACACAGAAAACACTACTTAGAACCCAGAGAAAGCGCCACTCAGAACACACAAAAAATGTTGAGAACACAAACTGCTGAAAACAGAGAACACACAGAAAACACCACTGAGAACATACAGAATATATCACTAAGAACATAAAGAAAACACCATTTAAAG
>NC_091341.1:4852638-4865138 GCF_038502225.1 Cherax quadricarinatus
ACTATACTCTCATACATTCCCCTCTTTGCCTCCAAGGACAAAGTTCTTTGTCTCCACAGACTCTTAAGTGCACCACTCACCCTTTTCCCCTCATCAATTCTATGATTCACCTCATCTTTCATAGACCCTTCTGCTGACACGTCCACTCCCAAATATCTGAATACATTCACCTCCTCCATACTCTCTCCCTCCAATCTGATATTCAATCTTTCATCACCTAATCTTTTTGTTATCCTCATAACCTTACTCTTTCCTGTATTCACCTTTAATTTTCTTCTTTTGCACACCCTACCAAATTCATCCACCAATCTCTGCAACTTCTCTTCAGAATCTCCCAAGAGCACAGTGTCATCAGCAAAGAGCAGCTGTGACAACTCCCACTTTGTGTGTGATTCTTTATCTTTTAACTCCACGCCTCTTGCCAAGACCCTCGCATTTACTTCTCTTACAACCCCATCTATAAATATATTAAACAACCACGGTGACATCACACATCCTTGTCTAAGGCCTACTTTTACTGGGAAATAATTTCCCTCTTTCCTACATACTCTAACTTGAGCCTCACTATCCTCTAAAAAACTCTTCACTGCTTTCAGTAACCTACCTCCTACACCATACACCTGCAACATCTGCCACATTGCCCCCCTATCCACCCTGTCATACGCCTTTTCCAAATCCATAAATGCCACAAAGACCTCTTTAGCCTTATCTAAATACTGTTCACTTACATGTTTCACTGTAAACACCTGGTCCACACACCCCCTACCTTTCCTAAAGCCTCCTTGTTCATCTGCTATCCTATTCTCCGTCTTACTCTTAATTCTTTCAATAATAACTCTACCATACACTTTACCAGGTATACTCAGCAGACTTATCCCCCTATAATTTTTGCACTCTCTTTTATCCCCTTTGCCTTTATACAAAGGAACTATGCATGCTCTCTGCCAATCCCTAGGTACCTTACCCTCTTCCATACATTTATTAAATAATTGCACCAACCACTCCAAAACTATATCCCCACCTGCTTTTAACATTTCTATCTTTATCCCATCAATCCCGGCTGCCTTACCCCCTTTCATTTTACCTACTGCCTCACGAACTTCCCCCACACTCACAACTGGCTCTTCCTCACTCCTACAAGATGTTATTCCTCCTTGTCCTATACACGAAATCTCAGCTTCCCTATCTTCATCAACATTTAACAATTCCTCAAAATATTCCCTCCATCTTCCCAATACCTCTAACTCTCCATTTAATAACTCTCCTCTCCTATTTTTAACTGACAAATCCATTTGTTCTCTAGGCTTTCTTAACTTGTTAATCTCACTCCAAAACTTTTTCTTATTTTCAACAAAATTTGTTGATAACATCTCACCCACTCTCTCATTTGCTCTCTTTTTACATTGCTTCACCACTCTCTTAACCTCTCTCTTTTTCTCCATATACTCTTCCCTCCTTGCATCACTTCTACTTTGTAAAAACTTCTCATATGCTAACTTTTTCTCCCTTACTACTCTCTTTACATCATCATTCCACCAATCGCTCCTCTTCCCTCCCGCACCCACTTTCCTGTAACCACAAACTTCTGCTGAACACTCTAACACTATATTTTTAAGCTACCCCATACCTCTTCGACCCCATTGCCTATGCTCTCATTAGCCCATCTATCATCCAATAGCTGTTTATATCTTACCCTAACTGCCTCCTCTTTTAGTTTATAAACCTTCACCTCTCTCTTCCCTGATGCTTCTATTCTCCTTGTATCCCATCTACCTTTTACTCTCAGTGTAGCTACAACTAGAAAGTGATCTGATATATCTGTGGCCCCTCTATAAACATGTACATCCTGAAGTCTACTCAACAGTCTTTTATCTACCAATACATAATCCAACAAACTACTGTCATTTCGCCCTACATCATATCTTGTATACTTATTTATCCTCTTTTTCTTAAAATATGTATTACCTATAACTAAACCCCTTTCTATACAAAGTTCAATCAAAGGGCTCCCATTATCATTTACACCTGGCACCCCAAACTTTCCTACCACACCCTCTCTAAAAGTTTCTCCTACTTTAGCATTCAGGTCCCCAACCACAATTACTCTCTCACTTGGTTCAAAGGCTCCTATACATTCACTTAACATCTCCCAAAATCTCTCTCTCTCCTCTACATTCCTCTCTTCTCCAGGTGCATACACGCTTATTATGACCCACTTTTCGCATCCAACCTTTATTTTAATCCACATAATTCTTGAATTTACACATTCATATTCTCTTTTCTCCTTCCATAACTGATCATTTAACATTACTGCTACCCCTTCCTTTGCTCTAACTCTCTCAGATACTCCAGATTTAATCCCATTTATTTCCCCCCACTGAAACTCCCCTACCCCCTTCAGCTTTGTTTCGCTTAGGGCCAGGACATCCAACTTCTTTTCATTCATAACATCAGCAATCATCTGTTTCTTGTCATCCGCACTACATCCACGCACATTTAAGCATCCCAGTTTTATAAAGTTTTTCTTCTCTTTTTTAGTAAATGTCTACAGGAGAAGGGGTTACTAGCCCATTGCTCCCGGCATTTTAGTCGCCTCATACGACACGCATGGCTTACGGAGGAAAGATTCTTTTCCACTTCCCCATGGACAATAGAAGAAATAAAGAAGAACAAGAGCTATTTAGAAAAAGGAGAAAAACCTAGATGTATGTATATATATATGCATGTGCGTGTCTGTGAAGTGTGACCAAAGTGTAAGTAGGAGTAGCAAGATATCCCTGTTATCTAGCGTGTTTATGAGACAGAAAAAGAAACCAGCAATCCTACCATCATGCAAAACAGTTACAGGTTTCTGTTTCACAGTCATCTGGCAGGATGGTAGTACTTCCCTGGGTGGTTGCTGTCTACCAACCTACTACCTATATATATATATATATATATATATATATATATATATATATATATATATATATATATATATATATATATATATAATTTTTTGTTCTTCAACAAGTCGGCCGTCTCCCACCGAGGTAGGGTGACCCAAAAAAGAAAGAAAATCCCCAAAAAGAAAATACTTTCATCATCATTCAACACTTTCACCACACTCACACATAATCACTGTTTTTGCAGAGGTGCTCAGAATACAACAGTTTAGAAGCATACACATATAAAGATACACAACATATCCCTCCAAACTGCCAATATCCCAAACCACTCCTTTAAAGTACAGGCATTGTACTTCCCATTTCAAGGACTCAAGTCCAACTATATGAAAATAACCGGTTTCCCTGAACCCCTTCACTAAACATTACCCTGCTCACACTCCAACAGATCGTCAGGTCCCAAGTACCATTCGTCTCCATTCAGTCCTATCGAACACGCTCACGCACGCTTGCTGGAAGTCCAAGCCCCTTGCCTACAAAACCTCCTTTACCCCCTCTCTCCAACCCTTTCGAGGACGACCCCTACCCCGCCTTCCTTCCCCTATTGATTTTTATATATATATATATATATATATATATATATATATATATATATATATATATATATATATATATATATATATATATTACACACACTGCGAGGAGATTTTAATCCCGGTCATGCAACAAGTCCTTCATATAAGACGCGTATTTTTTTCATGCATTACATTTTCTTGATTTTTTGTCGATATAAATATGTTCAAAATCATATATATTTGTTATCTAGACCAAGTTACATTAGTGTAAATTACTGTAATGTCTATTTAGGTATAACTGAAAACGAAATACCGTGAACTGACGGAACATGTGTAGGCCCTGAGGGTGTTGCTGTCCCTACACCCGCTGTTTAAGCTGCAAGATAAGCTGCATTTTAAGGATTAAAATACTTTTGATGTTAGCGTCCAAGGGAATGGCTTGAATTGCAGCTGTATTGACCCACGTGCCGTCGATATGCATTAAACTTAACTCTTAGTGGCGTTCTTCTTCATTATTAGTTACTTCACTTGATAGGGAGCTCATCCCATCGTTGTGCTGTAAATGGAACACAATGCCAAGCTGATGAGCAAGACACATGTGCAACACGAGTTATCTTTATGGCCGAAACGTCTCGCCTGCACAGCAGGCTTCATCATTCTAATACACAAGTACTAACAATACTGAAGGCAGGGGAAAATCAGCTAATATACGTCTTTGTCTATCGATAACCCGCTTAATGTTTACTTAGATCTTTCTTTCAACAAACCGGTCATATCCCCCCGAGGCAGGGTAACCCAAAAATAAAAAAAAATTCTCTTTAAATTTAGTAATCTATAAAGGAGAAGGGGTTGCTAGCCCCTTACATATTCCTAGCTATATAAAAGTGTTTACACGAGCACTGTTAGTGTCAGCAAGGTAGAGGCGAGCGTGTTAAAAATATCTAGCCTAGACAGGACTCGCAGCAATGGTTTTAAGTTGAAAAAATTCAGATTCAGGAAGGATATAGGAAAGCACTGGTTTGGTAATAGAGTTGTGGAAGAATGAGACAAACTCCCAAGCACCGTCATAGAAGCTAAAACGTTGTGTAGTTTTAAAAATAGGTTAGATAAATACATGAAAGGGTGGGTGTGAGTTGGACCTGACTAGGTTGTGCTACTAGGTCAGATGCCGTGCTCCTTCCTTAAGTAAATGTGACCTGACCTGGCTTAAGCCGATGGGAGAATTGGACCTGCCTCGCATGGGCTAGTAGGCCTGCTACAGTGTTCCTTCTTTCTAATGTTCTTATGACCCGCTAATGGAGGTAGGTCATGCTAGACAGAAGGCTTTCCCTGTACCATGATACCATGGTGTTGCTGTGTCTGACACACAACACCATGGTATCATGGTACAGGGAAAGTAGATTATACCACTGATAGAGGTTGCAGTCTAATGGTTTATTCACTGTGGTGTGCCTCTTGGCTCTTTATAGCAGAGGAATTCATTTTTTGATGGTCATAATCACAGGAGCGAGTAAATCAGATTATCGTTGTTTAAGGCGCCTTTATTAGTCACCCGTTTGACTGTCTTTAAAACAGTGAAACAATGACTAATTAAAGCCATTATTATTATTATAATCAAGGGGAAGCGCTAAACCCGGAGGATTATACAGCGCCTGGGGGGGGGGATGTGGAAGGCATTCAGGCTTAATTCGGGGAACTGGAACACAGATCCAATTTCCTAAATCAAGAGCCCCTCACCAACATCAAGGAACCTTCCTTGAGGGGTAATTTAAGCCAGCACACCCGTTCTGTGTTTGGTTTTCAATCGGTTTATCACGATACTTTTTAAAATATTAATATTTTTTATATTTACAAAGAAAACCATGCACCTTTTCCAAATAAAGATGCCAGTTTGGGCATAAAATGCAAATAGTTAATCAGGACGTGAAATATTTATATTCGTTTTAGCTCTGGGGAAATTTAGTGTGAAGGCTGTGCCTACTGCAGCATGAGAGTAGTGTTCACTCAGGCAGACCAGCGCCATTATGATGCTCACGCCTAACTGACACACAGATTTTCGATATTTTTTACGATAAAAAATACTGTGTTGTACCTTTGTGTAAGTATAAAAGCTTTGAATAAATAGTTTAGAAAATCGGTAAGTTGATAAATGGGAGAATTGTGCAGCATTTGGGTATCTTCACTGTGGAAACGTTTCGCCAACCAGTGGCTTCTTCAGTCCTTTCTCTGCGTTGGACTGAAGGAGCCACTGGCTGGCGAAACGTTTCCAGAATAAAAATACGCAAATGTTTCACAAGTGTCCCATTTATCAAGTATAACAATTAAATACTCATTCCATTAATAAATGTTGTCTCAGTATTTGGGAACTATATGTTCGTAAAATTCTCAGTATAAATAAATTTCACAAATAACCCGCACTTGAGGGAATAAATGTTTGACGAGGTTTAAGTCCATCCAGACCATTACCAAGCCACAACCAAGAGAGAAAAATCAGAGAACACTAGTTAAAAATTAGAGTTGAAATTTTAACTCAAATCAGACGAGGTATTCACATGTTATCACACGGAGACAAACATCTTAATTTCGTCAATAAAAATGACAAACTAGGACATACACAGACCTAAACTAATCCCAAACTTCTAACAAGAAACACTAGCTTTGAAAGAAAAAAAGCTGTGTACTAAAATACACAGCACATTAAATTTGATATCGCACAGAATTTGCATTATCACGTTATCAGAATTAATGGGATGAAGCCAATTGGATGAAATACTTAAAAATTACTACAGGAAATCCAATATTTAATTTTTTCTTTAGGGTACTTTTCATGGCTAACATATCAACTTCATGTGCAAGAATGGTATACAATACCGACAAGATGAAATTAAGACACATGTGCAACCCAGATGTTGCACATGTCTTAATTTCATATCAACTTCATCATGAAGGAGTAATCCAGTGTGTGATGGAATCCATAACTGTTCATTAATTTTTCCCGTGGATTTTTTAGTATCTACATCTGGCTTTTTCAAATGACCATGCTAGTCATTATGTGAGTCAAAAGCCTTCATTGATGATAGAATCAATAATAACAGAGTCAAGCTCAGTGTCATAAGTTAGCTTTAGAGTCATTAGGATGGTAAACAGTTCAGTTTGCAGTGTAGACGTCCAATTAATTCTTATGCCTAACTCAAAATTCCTATCGTTCTTAACTAGGGAGGTGACAACAAGCGCAGATGCAGCCCTGCCAGTAGACTCCTGCTGAGCAACAAATTTCTTCTTGATCAGTTCCTTTTAAAAGTGATATAATCAAGGGATTGCTAGTGATGAGCTTCTTGGGAGGGGATTTTAGGCATGTGATATTAAATGAACATATCTTCCATGGAAGGGTCAAATACTCCTGTCTATAGTGATACAGTTCGTGCACGTTATAAAACTTAATATAATTACATGCTTTCACAACCCATTGAGATATATGTGTATTTCTAAACATTTAGTAAGATTCGTACAGACAGTGTCTGGTTCATTCTTTAATATTCTAATACCATATAGAGTGTTAATCTCAATAATTCCATCACTGATACCAGAGGGACCAAGCTCTTTCCTCATATTAAGAAATTGGGTAGATTTAGGACAGCCAAGAATAATTCTGAGGGCTTCATTTTGCATTAATTCCAAGGGCAGGAGGGAATTTTCCTTAGGTAATATTAACATGGAAGCAGCAAAATCAGTTAAGGATCTGATGTAGGCTATGTGCATCATTCTCACTATTCTCACATTAGTACCATAGATGGGGTTGTAGCCAGCAACAGCTTTGGGAGCTGATGAATTAGACACATGTCTAACATCTGGGCATCTTTACTTGTAAACGTTCCGCCATCAAGTGGCTTTATCAATACAATACCTGGATAAAACCTGAATACCAATTCCAGTATCAGTTTACCATATTATATTAGACTGTTCTGTCTGCCAGCAGGCACACACAATTTACCTCCGACGTTGACACCGCTCTAACGCCCTTATTTTATCTTCCCTCCTTTGACAAAGACTCTGAATTTTTATCAGCAACAGATTTATTGCACCAACTTTGATTACATGCACTTCCCTTAGCACTCCTCACCGTCCTTACTATACTTCTGCTATACTCTTCACCTTCGTTGATCTCTCATCTGGCATTTTACACGCTTTGGCACGACCCTTACGGGTTAAGCGCTTGGTTATGATGATATTAATGAATACCACTGATATACCACGTGTCATACACAGCAACATCATGGAATTTTGATACAACCTACTTGCTAGCTCCTGGCCCAACTCTTGGGCATGACCTGTTTCCTTCCACTGGAAAGTTCCTCCTACCAGTGACAATACCTCGTCTGCTGCACGTCCTGTGACTCCAGTATATAAGCACCAGTCTTCCTGCCTGTGCATCAGATTCTTCAGAACTACGGTCATCACCTACTCCTAGGCTGGGGGACTGATTACCTCATCTTCCCGACTGCTGTATACATTTCTGCTGTCTTTATATTATGTCCGTGTATTATACTGATAAAGCCACTGAATGGCGAAAATACCCCAGATATACAGATACTGATATATAGCTTTGAAAGCATTTAGCATTTCTTATTTAGTTGTGGTATGGTGGATTTACTGAAGGGTACATCTACACAAAGATATAAATATAAGAAGGGAACAAAATGCTGAAAAGTGAGCATCATTGGTGATAGTTCACTTGACAAGTATTAAGTGCAGTTAAGTGTAACTCCTGCTATTAAACCACTTTGGATGTTCCCTTAATAGCTGTAAGGAAATCCCAGCCTCGCCTGGCCTCTACCCTCTCTGCAGTACACACATAACACACATATAGGAGAATGAAACTTAAGATGACGTTTCTGTCCGACTTGTGTATTGTTCCAGTCAAGGTGTTGTGTGAACATCAAAATGGTATACAATACCTACCAAGGTGTTGTGTCTTTATTCTCATTGCCAGTGACTGAGTCCCAGTCAGCCTCCCAGTATAATCAACAACACGTTCTCTTAGATAAGCAGTTCTTAATTTTGCAACATCACATCTTCCCAGCTTTAGCTGTGTATGTGGATGGGTGCCGCTCCATGGGCTCATACCTCTGGGGGCTGGCATCCCTAGAGGTTTCATCAGCTTCGTGGGTTGAGTACCCCATAAAAGGCTCCACCCCCAGAGGTGTGACGCGGGTACCCCTCGAGGTTTCCCCAGTGGTGTGGGGCGGGTGTCTCCAGAGGCTCCCCCAGCAATGTTTTAGCTCACTGCCTTACCTATAATTATTTCCAGTTGCTCTACTGGCAGTTATACAAAAAATATGCCCCTGTCTTAATTGGATGATAACCATATACATGTATAGACAGTGCGACTGGGAGGTACAGATGTGCGCAAGACCTCTGTACCGAAGTAGCTGGGCAGTGAGATAGCCTTGTAGAGTCTTCAAGCAGACCAGCTCTTCCCAGAGATCTAAATTGTGGAGAAAATAGCCTAAACAATGCTCATCAATGCCTCAATACTTAAGGGGTTGGGGAAAGGAGGTCTGTTATACCATATTTTGGAAACGTGGGGTCATTTTCCCATAGGAAAGTTAATGGGGCACTGTGTGACCTGAACTTCTGTTTCATTGCCAGTTTTTGTGTGTTTGTGATTTTCTGATAGTGAAGAAAACACAGTGAAAAACAAGCTTTTATTGTGATAACGTATCGCTCTGTATAGCTTTATTAAATCAGAGGGCGAAACGTTTTTCCAGTCTAAGTTAGCACGGCAATCTGTCTTATCTTCACTGTTGTCAGCGGTACGCCATTTGGATCCAGAGTTAATAATCAAACATTTGCAGTTCAAAGGGTGGCCTTCGTGTACAAGATCTCCTTATGGGGGAAGGCTTGTGTTCCCTGAGGACCGCGTTTCCCACGTTCAGATCACCTCCGACAGCAGGTACAGCCCCAGTGTATTTGTCGAGGCCTCCATACACGGATGGGCTGGCCGCGCTATCATGGTCTTAAGCAGCGAGCCGCTCTTGTGCAGATTTGCCATTAGTCTCCGCTAGGTGGTCTCCATATGGTGTTCCTCACTGCGCATCCAACGTGCTGATGGGAGGGTAAGAGCAGGGGGAAATATTGGCTGTAGTGGCGTGAGGGTGGGGGTGGAAATGTGGACCTTGATAGATTGGGGAGAAAAAGATAGTCCATGGTGGGATTAAATATATTTGAACGGTAGTCTGGGGAGGAATATACGGGCTACGGTGAGATTGGGAGGATAAAATATGGATTATGGTGGGGAGGTGATATGGTCCATGATAGGGAAGATGTGGCTCATGTTGGCATGATGAGAAAAATATAGTCCATGGTCGAGTGCGAGAATTACAGAGATCAAAGAGGGGTGTGGAGTAATATGTTGTCCATGGTGGGGTAAGTAGAAAGATATGGTCCCTCTTAAGGTGAGGGGAAGATATGGTCCATGGTGTGGCGAGGTATAAAGATATAATACATGGTGGGATGGTGGTGAAGATATGGTTTACGGTGGAATGAGGAAGGAAATTATGGGCTAGATTAAAATTGGTTGAGGAGAAGAGCAGCGTTGCTGTTAGGGCATGGAGGCAGCGGTCAGTGTTAATGGGAAATAGAGTTGTTTAGTAAGTCAGGTAAGTTGTCCGTTGCCCAGAAGATGTGGGAGGGTGAAATGAGTCAGGAGCGAGGGCTGTGACCTGCCACAGAGGGCCTTAAACCCCACTAGCATAATATAACTGGAACTGCTGAATTCCAAGCAGTAACTGAAAAATGACTCGGGGCAGCAGGTTGGTGACTCCTGTTAGGAAGGTTCGTGTGATGAAATAAAGAACTGATAAGGATATTTGATTTTTCTGGTTGAGAAGCAACGTCGTGCTGACCCAGAGATTATCTGCATGAATTAATTTTCATTAAGTCTAAATCAGTCCTGTATTGTCTTAATAAGCTGATGTATAATTATAATTATATATATAATTATGTGTAATGTGTTTCTATCAAATATATAAGATCATTTTAGAGCCATTGTTGAAAGATTCATTATCATAGCATAATTATAGCGAAGTTATTTTTAGCTGCTCGTAAAAGATGGTAAAGATTTGTTGAAAATGAATATTTTTTTTATCACATCGGCAGTTTCTTATCAGGGTAGAGTGACCCAAAGAAGGAAACACATTCATCATCACCTATTCAACGACTGTACATGCAAAAGAGTGAAGATATATCAATTAAAGTGTCGCTCATAAGCAACAATCCCACTAACCCTTCAGAAAGCAAGCACTGTACTTTCCACCTCCAGAACTTCAACATATCCATCCATTCTTCAGAAAGCAAACACTGTACTTCCCACCTCCAGAACTTCAACATACCCATCCATTCTTTAGAAAGCAAGCACTGTACTTTCCACCTCCAGAACTTCAACATATCCATCCATTCTTCAGAAAGCAAGCACTGTACTTCCCACCTCCAGAACTTCAACATATCCATCCATTCTTCAGAAAGCAAGCACTGTACTTCCCACCTCCAGAACTTCAACATACCCATCCATTCTTTAGAAAGCAAGCACTGTACTTTCCACCTCCAGAACTTCAACATATCCATCCATTCTTCAGAAAGCAAGCACTGTACTTCCCACCTCCAGAACTTCAACATACCCATCCATTCTTCAGAAAGCAAGCACTGTACTTCCCACCTCCAGAACTTCAACATACCCATCCATTCTTCAGAAAGCAAGCACTGTACTTCCCTCCTCCAGAACTTCAACATATCCATCCATTCTTCAGAAAGCAAGCACTCTACTTCCCTCCTCCAGAACTTCAACATACCCATCCATTCTTCAGAAAGCAAGCACTCTACTTCCCACCTCCAGAACTTCAACATACCCATCCATTCTTTAGAAAGCAAGCACTGTACTTCCCACCTCCAGAACTGTAACATACCTACCCACTCGTCCTACAGAAAGCAGACAATGTATTTCACTAATCGGTTTAACTTCATTTGCAGAAAGGAAAACAAAAATAGTTATATACAAAAATACATAAATCCTGGGGGTAAAAAAAATCATCGGGATTAAAATGAAACATTTTGTTATGGCTAACTGCACAGAAATCCAGTTAGCCGGATTTCAGTTCTGGAGGTGAGAAGTAAAATCCTGCACTCTGAAGGTTAGGAGGAGAAATTGCAGTTCAAAGGGATCTTTGAACTGAGATGTCCGCACACTTCTGACAAGAAAGCTATTGAATGAATGATGGTGACTGTGTATTCTTCTTCGGGACAATCAACCTTGGTGGAAAACAGCCGCTGTATTGAGAGAAAAAAAATAACACCAGCGCTATCTGACGCCGCTTTCTGGAGACTTGCCTAATATGCGTTTTCTCCTTCATTGTGATTTACGAAGCTTTAAATCATATTGCCTTGTCATCTACAAAATTAGCGCTTGTTATGTTATCAGTAGAGTCAATCTTCACTGCAGATCTCTCGCCGGAAAACCTCTATGTATACGAGTAATAAATTCGACGACAGGACAAAGATTTATACACCTATTTGTGGTTGCAGGGGTCGATTCATAGCTCTTGGCCCCGCCTCTTTACTGGTCGCTACTAAGTCACTCTTCCTGCTCCATTAGCTTTATCATACCTCTTCTTAAAGCTATGTACGGTTCCTGCCTCCACTACATCACTTCCCAGGCTATTCCACTTCCTGACTACTCTGTGACTAAAGAAATATTTCCTAATATCCCTGTGACTCATCTGAGTTTTCAACTTCCAACTGTGTCCCCTTGTTACTGTGTCCCATCTCTGGAACATTCTGTCTCTGTACACCTTGTCGATTCCTCTCAGTATTTTATATGTCGTTATCATATCCCCCCCTATCTCTCCTGTCCTCCAGTGTGTCAGGTTGATTTCCCTTAACCTCTCCTCGTAGTGCATACCCCTTAGCTCTGGGACTAGTCTTGTTGCAAACCTTTGCACTTTCTCTCATTTCTTTACGTGCTTGGCTAGGTGTGGGTTCCAAACTG
>NC_091341.1:4870138-4874802 GCF_038502225.1 Cherax quadricarinatus
CTATGAAAAATGAGGTGAATCATAGAATTGATGAGGGAAAAAGAGTGAGTGGTGCACTTAAGAGTCTGTGGAGACAAAGAACTTTGTCCTTGGAGGCAAAGAGGGGAATGTATGAGAGTATAGTTTTACCAACGCTCTTATATGGGTGTGAAGCGTGGGTGATGAATGTTGCAGCGAGGAGAAGGCTGGAGGCAGTGGAGATGTCATGTCTGAGGGCAATGTGTGGTGTGAATATAATGCAGAGAATTCGTAGTTTGGAAGTTAGGAGGAGGTGCGGGATTACCAAAACTGTTGTCCAGAGGGCTGAGGAAGGGCTGTTGAGGTGGTTCGGACATGTAGAGAGAATGGAGCGAAACAGAATGACTTCAAGAGTGTATCAGTCTGTAGTGGAAGGAAGGCGGGGTAGGGGTCGGCCTAGGAAGGGTTGGAGGGAGGGGGTAAAGGAGGTTTTGTGTGCGAGGGGCTTGGACTTCCAGCAGGCATGCGTGAGCGTGTTTGATAGGAGTGAATGGAGACAAATGGTTTTTAATACTTGACGTGCTGTTGGAGTGTGAGCAAAGTAACATTTATGAAGGGGCTCAGGGAAACCGGCAGGCCGGACTTGAGTCCTGGAGATGGGAAGTACAGTGCCTGCACTCTGAAGGAGGGGTGTTAATGTTGCAGTTTAAAAACTGTAGTGTAAAGCACACTTCTGGCAAGACAGTGATATAGTGAATGATGGTGAAAGTTTTTCTTTTTCGGGCCACCCTGCCTTGGTGGGAATCGGCCAGTGTGATAATAAAAAAAAATATATGTATGTATATTTATGTATGTATATATATATATATATATATATATATATATATATATATATAATATATATATATATATATATATATATATATATATATATATATATATATATCGTGCCTTATTATAACAAGCGCAGTTTAATTTAGCATATTCCAACTAAACATATTTTAGATAAATTTACAATTTAATAAGAGACACAGTGAAATACATTTTTTTTTCGTTGCGGTATTATTGCATGCACAAACTTTCGCTTGCCTTATTCTGCAAAAAGAGCGTTGCTATATAAGCCAAAATCGCAAGGTTTACCTATTTGCCACGACATATAGGACACACAAAAAAATTCAGCCAAGTGCTCCAACTCTCTCAGGAAAGCTACATCATAACACAATATACAAGGAACAAGAACCTCTTACACATACCACGACTCAACCTGTCTAGGAACTCTATGTAAATAAAGGGTCCTTAAATTTGGAACTCCTTTCCAGAAAATGCTTAAAATCCTAATCTATTACATACTTCAAAAAGAAGTTAAAAAGCACCTCCTTCATCTGGCTTAAATTATGCAACTCCAAATCCCCTGACTTACAAAATTCAATATTTTATCGAATTTATGAAGCCTGGTCTGAGACCGGGTCGTGGGGCCGATGATCTTAAACATATTAATAGATAATCCTTTGATTTGTTCATGTGAGTATACCGCGAGGCCTGGCCATGGACCGGGCCGCGGGGGCGCTGACCCCCGAAGCATCCTCCAGGTGTATACGTCAGTAGAGAACCAACGGGTTTAGACACTTGTTCGATACTTGGATATCCGAGTGTTGCACAAGTGTCGAATATATATATATATATATATATATATATATATATATATATATATATATATATATATATATATATGTATATATATGTATATATATATGTATATATATATAATGTCGTGCCGAATATGTAAAACTGGTCATTTAGCAAGAACTCATTTAAAAGTAAGTCCTTTCTAAAATTTTCTCTTATACGTTTAAAGATATATTTTTTTCATTAATGTTAATATAAATTTTAATTTTGCTCCAAAAGAATCTTAGAAAACTTACCTAACCTTATTATAACAAGAACAATTTATTTTAGCCTAACCCAACTAAATATATTTTAGATTTGTTTACAATAATTTAATACTAAATAAACACAGTGAAATATATTTTGTTCGTTATGTTCAGGATGATTTTGGCGAAATTATTGCATACACAAATTTTCATTTGTCTTATATGGCACGATGAGCCTTGCTATTTAAGCCAAGATCGCAAGTTCTGCCTATTCGGCACGACATATATATATATATATATATATATATATATATATATATATATATATATATATATATAAAAAAACTCGGCCGTCTCCCACCGAGATGGGGTGACCCAAAAAAGAAAGAAAATCCCCAAAAAGAAAATACTTTCATCATCATTCAACACTTTCACCACACTCACACATCACTGTTTTTGCAGAGGTGCTCAGAATACAACAGTTTAGAAGCATACACATATAAAGATACACAACATATCCCTCCAAACTGCCAATATCCCAAACTCCTCCTTTAAAGTGCAGGCATTGTACTTCCCATTTCCAGGACTCAAGTCCGACTATATGAAAATAACCGGTTTCCCTGAACCCCTTCACTAAACATTACCCTGCTCACACTCCAACAGATTGTCAGGTCCCAAGTACCATTCGTCTCCATTCACTCCTATCTAACACGCTCACGCACGCTTGCTGGAAGTCCAAGCCCCTCGCCCACAAAACCTCCTCTACCCCCTCTCTCCAACCCTTTCGAGGACGACCCCTACCCCGCCTTCCTTCCCCTAAAGATTTATATGCTTTCCATGTCATTCTACTTTGATCCATTCTCTCTAAATGACCAAACCACCTCAACAACCCCTCTTCTGTCCTATGACTAATACTTTTAACTCCACACCTTTTCCTAATCTCCACACTTCGAATTTTCTGCATAATATTTACACACATTGCCCTTAAACAGGACATCTCCACTGCCTCCAACCGTCTCCTCGCTGCTGCATTTACCACCCAAGCTTCACACCCATATAAGAGTGTTGGTACTACTATTCTTTCATAGATTCCCTTCTTTACTCAAGAAATCGTAATGACACGATTGCAAACAAATCATACCCCCGGCCGGGATTGAACCCGCGGTCATAGTCTCAAAACTCCAGCCCGTCGCGTTAGCCACTAGACCAGCTAGCCACAATAAGATTCATCCAACTAGGTAACTTTCCTATGGTGTAGAAATATACCTAGTTGGATGAATCTTATTGTGGCTAGCTGGTCTAGTGGCTAACGCGACGGGCTGGAGTTTTGAGACTCTATGACCGCGGGTTCAATCCCGGCCGGGGGTATGATTCCCTTCTTTGCCTCCATAGATAACGTTTTTTGACTCCACATATACCTCAACGCACCACTCGCCTTTTTTCCCTCATCAATTCTATGATTAACCTCATCCTTCATAAATCCATCCGCCGACACGTCAACTCCCAAGTATCTGAAAACATTCACTTCTTCCATACTCCTCCTCCCCAATTTGATATCCAATTTTTCTTTATCTAAATCATTTGATACCCTCATCACCTTACTCTTTTCCATGTTCACTTTCTACTTTCTACCTTTACACACATTCCCAAACTCATCCACTAACCTTTGCAATTTTTCTTTAGAATCTCCCATAAGCACAGTATCATCAGCAAAATGTAGCTGTGTCAATTCCCATTTTGAATTTGATTCCCCAAAATTTAATCCCACCCCTCTCCCGAACACCCTAGCATTTACTTCCTTTACAACCCCATGTATAAATATATTAAACAACCATGGTGACATTACACATCCCTGTCTAAGACCTACTTTTACCGGGAAGTAGTCTCCCTCTCTTCTACACACCCTAACCTGAGCCTCACTATCCTCATAAAAATTCTTTACAGCATTTAATAACTTACCACCTATTCCATATACTTGCAACATCTGCCACATTGCTCCTCTATCCACTCTATCATATGCCTTTTCTAAATCCATAAATGCAATAAAAGCTTCCCTACCTTTATCTAAATACTGTTCACATATATGCTTCAATGTAAACACTTGATCTACACATCCCTTACCCACTCTGAAACCTCCCTGCTCATCCACAATCCTACATTCTGTCTTACCTCTAATTCTTTCAATTATAACCCTACCGTATACTTTTCCTGGTATACTCAGTAAACTTATTCCTTTATAATTTTTACAATCTCTTTTGTCCCCCTTCCCTTTATACAAAGGGACTATACATGCTCTCCGCCAATCCCTAGGTACCTTCCCCTCTTTCATACATTTATTAAACAAAAATACCAACCACTCCAACACTATATCCCCCCCTGCTTTTAACATTTCTGTCATGATCCCATCAGTTCCAGCTGCTTTACCCCCTTTCATTCTACGTAATGCCTCACGTACCTCCCCCACACTTACATTCTGCTCTTCTTCACTCCTAAAAGATGGTATACCTCCCTGGCCAGTGCATGAAATTACCGCCTCCCTTTTTTCCTCAACATTTAAAAGTTCCTCAAAATATTCTCGCCATCTACCTAATACCTCCCTCTCCCCATCTACTAACTCCCCTACTCTGCTTTTAACTGACAAATCCATACTTTCCCTAGGCTTTCTTAACTTGTTTAACTCCAAATTTTTTTCTTATTTTCATTAAAATTTCTTGACAGTGCCTCTCCCACTCTATCATCTGCTCTCCTTTTGCACTCTCTCACCACTCTCTTCACCTTTCTTTTACTCTCCATATACTCTGCTCTTCTTATAACACTTCTGCTTTGTAAAAACCT